>NC_090730.1:148392807-148695307 GCF_036898095.1 Palaemon carinicauda
AGCCTCGGCTAAAAGAGTCAGTGAGATTCATGCCTTCAGCAAGAACATCGGATTTTCGTCAGAAAAAGCCACTTGTTCGCTACAACTTGGTTTTCTAGCCAAAAATGAGCTGCCTTCTCGGCCTTGGCCTAAATCTTTCGATATCCCCAGCTTATCGGAGATCGTAGGCAATGAACTAGAAAGAGTCTTATGCCCTGTTAGAGCTCTTAAGTTCTATTTAAAGCGTACTAAACCTTTACAAGGCCAATCTGAAGCTTTATGGTGTTCAGTTAAGAAACCATCCTTGCCTATGTCAAAGAATGCTTGGTTAGACTTTATCAGATTGTTAATATGAGAAGCTCATTCACATCTGAGTGAGGAAGACCGAACTTTGCTTAAGGTGAAGACGCACGAAGTTAGAGCTGTAACAACTTCCGTGGCCTTTAAGCAAAATATATCTCTGCAAAGTATAATGGACGCAACCTATTGGAGAAGCAAGTCAGTGTTCGCGTCATTTTACTTGAAAGATGTCCAGTCTCTTTACAAGAACTGCTACACACTGGGACCATTCGTAGCAGCGAGTGCAGTAGTGGGTGAGGGCTCAACCACTACAATTCCCTAATTCCTTATCCTTTTAATCTGTCTCTTGAAATGTTGTTTTTTATGGGTTGTTCGGAAGGCTAAGAAGCCTTTCGCATCCTGGTTGATTTGGCGGGTGGTCAAAGTCATTTCTTGAGAGCGCCTAGATTAGGGGTTTGATGAGGTCCTGTTGTATGGGTTGCAACCCTTGATACTTCAGATCCTAGGGGTCGATCAGCATCCTAAGAGGATCGCGAGGCTCCGTAAGGAAGACGTACTTAAAAGGCAGAGTAATTGTTCAAGTCGACTTCCTTACCAGGTATCTATTTATTTTGTTTTTGTTATTTGGATAACTTCTAAAATGAAATAAAAAACTCTTAGCTCATAAAAGTGTAAACATATATTACTGGTCTCTACCCACCATCCTGGGTGTGAATCAGCTATATAATCACCGGCTAAGTTAAATATTAAAAAATGTTTTGATTATAAAATAAATTTTTGAATATACTTACCTGGTGATTATAAATTAAATGACCCTCCCTTCCTCCCCAATAGAGACGCAGTGGGACGAGGAGAAAATTGAGTCTTTGTTTACATTGAGAGCTGGGCATCTGGTCGACAGATGGCGCTGTTGGGCACACCCGCAACCTGTGTAGCGATCGCTGGCGAGTTTTTCCATAGAGTTGTCTGTCGAGCAACAGAGTTGCAGCTATATAATCACCGGGTAAGTATATTCAAAAATTTATTTTATAATCAAAATAACATATTACAAAAGTTTTGAAATCCAAGTAGTTACGATTGAAAAATCATATTTTAAAAGGACATTAAAGTCAAAGTTATGACTTAACCTGAGATTCCCCACCTAAACTAACCCTGTGTTAACTTCCTAACTGGCTTCTCTTCTGAAACTGGGTTTTTCATATGTATTTCCTTTTTAACCCTACCTGAAAACTTTAATAATAAAATAAAAAATCATCAAAATTATTCAAAACCCTTAAAGATTCACCAGTATCACCTCTTATTCCATTCAAAAGAGAAATGATCACTTGTTTGGAAGGTTCCTAATACTGTAAGAAAAATATCTTCACTATACTTTATGAGATTCAAACTAGAACTGCTTCAGGTTGTTGTCAGAGGAGGAAGGATATTGGCCAAGAAGAAGCCATATTACAGTGAGAACATTTTTGATTGGAGATTGTAAATGGCTATCAGTAATAATCATACATAAAATGTTAAGTCAAAGTCGTAACGCAAGCATCACCTTTCGGGAATTATATGAATTGTGCCCAGAAGCTTCCCATCACAGTGATGCAGATAAAAAACTTTGTCAAATATGGAACAGTAAGAGTAAAATGGGTGTTCTTCTTCTAGTTACAGTAAGAAACATAGGTTCTTTTCCTTGACGACTGGTGTCCCCCCACCCTGCTCCTTTGATTCTTGAGCCCTCTAGATCTTCAGTTATGGAAGACGATAGCTATGATTTAATTACTGTATTGATGAAAATTTTGTGAAGGGAAATGTAAATTAAAAGAACATGTTAAACAAATGAAATGACGCTTGCACAGCATAGGCGAAAATTAGGTTGTTCATTTTATTCACAACCTTCATAAAACCCTGCTGCTAAGTGGGGAAAAAAAAATTGTTGACTTTGCCTTCTGAAACAGCTATGTAATGAGTGATCCCGAGTCATTGCTAGAGACGGGTCCCTGGGCTACGGCCGCAGCACTTGCAGTACCCTATCCAGTCCTAGTATCCTTGGTCACCAATTATTCTGATGTACACAGATCTTCCTCGCCTCCTATTAGTGTGCTGTTGAGCACTTTATGGCCGAGTTTTTGTGGGATGACTATTCGCTTCTAGAGGTTTCACCTTTAAAAGCGTTAAAAGTCTCCCCTCGTTCCTATATATACACAAATGACATATTCTAGAGTCGAGATTACCATTTTCCCTTGGAAGATCGTATCTTTGGAATGGAAGAAGATACATACCTAATGTATTTCTCAAAAGTAAATTTACTGAGACCTCAGCCGCTCCTGCTAGGGAGGGCAATCCTCTCATCAGTCCACCAGTGGGAGGATGCCTGCAACGCCTCTGACAGAGGTGGCAGTTCCACGGGGCAGATCCCTGGTCGATTGCAGTGATCGGCGTAGGTTATTGCGTCCCGTTCATATAATCTTTCCCTCTGACTCGGGATTCAATTCCATAGAGCTCCTATACGAAAGGATCCGTAAAGGAGCTGGCCTTTCGGGCCGAAGTCCAGACCATGCTGCAAAAGGGCGCTCTCCAAAAGGTACTAGACGGGTCTCCAGGCTTCTACAGTTGACTCTTGTGGAAAAGGTGTCTGGAAGCTGGAAACCAGTCATAGATCTCTCGCCCCTGAAAAAGTTTGTTCTACAACCCCCTTCAGGATGGATACGGCCGACACGGTCATCCAGGCAGTAAGACCAAAGGACTTCATGTGCACACTGGATCTCCAAGATGCATACTTCCAGATCCCAATCCTTCCGTCTTCAAGGAAGTATGTCAGATTCATACATGAGAACAAATGTTACAAGTTCAAAGTTCTTCTTCGGTCTCGCAACAGCACACCCGGTCTTCACCAGAGTGTTTGCCCTAGTGTCATCTTGGGCTCACAAGAACAGCATTTGTCTTTTAAGATACCTCGACAATTGGCTGATTCTAGCAGAATTGGCGATGACCCTTCCTCATCACTGGGACATGTTTCTCGAGTTTTGTCAAGTTTGTGGGGATTGTGATAAATCTCAAGAAGTCATCACTGCTCACATCTCAGAGACTGGTATATCTCGATATGATTATAGACACCAACCTCCAGAAAGTCTTTCCATCGGACGACAGAGTATACAGGCTGAGAGAAGTGGCAAGACCCTTCCTCAGACGGGAAAATCTTACAGCCCAGCAGTGATTTTGCCTCCTAGGCCCCCTAACTTCCCCGATTCGTCTTGTTCCCAATGGTCGCCTTAAGACAAGATCTGTGCAGTGGCAGCTAAAATTCATGTGGAACCAACACTCCGGCTCCCCAGACATCTTAGTCCCTATAGGGCAAGATGAAGTGACGGATCTTCAGTTGTAGGTGGCAGAGAAGAACCTCCTCAAAGGACTAGATCTCCTCGTCCTCTGGACTTGATGCTTCACACAGATGCATCAAAAGAAGGATGGGTGGCCTATTTGCTGCATTAAACAGTCTCAGGTCTTTATTATTATTATTATTATTATTACTTTGGTCCGAGTCCGATAGGTACCAGCACATAAATCTCCTAGAGATGAGAGTAGCCTTTCTAGCTCTCCAGCATTTCCATCAGTTGCTGGCAGGTCACTCTATAGTGTTGATGAGCGACAACACTACAGTGATGGCTTATATAAACAAACAAGGCGGTACCTTTTTGCAGCCCCTATGCCATCTAGCAGTAGAGATACTAAGATGGACAGAAGAACATTTATTGACCCTATTAGTTTGCTTCATTCCCGGCAATAGCAATGTGCTCGCAGACAACTTGAGTAGGGCGACTCAGATAGTGGGCATAAAATGGTCTTAGAATCCTCTGATAGCCAATAAAGTCCTGACTTTGTGGGGTTCCCAGACTGTGGATATGTTTGCAACGCCCCTGAATTTCAGACTCCCGCTATACTGCTCCCCAGTCCTGGACCCTCAGGCTCTATGGCAAGATACATTCCAACAACGGTGGGACAACATCGATGTGTACGCCTTTCCTCTGTTCTGTCTGATGAGAAAAATGCTCAACAAGACCAGAGCATGCAACAACCTAATGATGACCCTCATAGCCCCACTGGCATCATGCAGAATGGTTCCCAGACCTTCTGCAACTCTAGGTAGATCTCCCAAGAGAACTACCTCCATGACAAGATCTACTCAAACAACCACATGTGAACATCTTTCACAAGGCCATCCCGTCTCTACGGCTTCACGTCTGGAGACTATCCAGTATCTTCTCTCTAAGAATGTCGGGATACTTGCGAAGATCCTAACCCTCGGTTTATCCGGCAAAATGGACACTTTTGTGTGGTTTCTTGTATACCTTCGAGAGGAAAAAATCCTCTCTGTTTCAGCGGGGAAAGACTATTACTCAGCCTTAAGCCTAGCCTTTAGACTGAATGGAGTAGACCTTTCCTCTTCATTGGACCTTTCTTTACTCATACAGAGTTATGCGATCACTTGCTCCCAGTCGAAGATAACACTTCTTCCTTGGATGTGGTTCTCATCTTGAGGTCCATAAAAGGTCCTCCCTACGAACCATTACGCCATGCAACAGACTGTAATCTCAGTTTGAAGATGACGTTCCTGCTCGCTTTAGCCTCTGCAAAGAGAGCCAGTGAACTTCATGGTCTCTCATATGACATAGCTCATTCAAGGGGTTGGGGGGAGGTGACATTCGGGTTCGTCTCTGAGTTTATTGCAAAGACTCAAAATCCAGGGGTACTGGATGCTAGATTCAGGCCCTTTCAGATTAAGAGTCTACATTCTGTAACCAATGGCCCAGATCAGTCGTTAATATGCCCAGTGAGGAGTTTGAGATAATATCTTAAACGCACTGCAGCAACTCGGCCCCGGCTGTCAGCCCTGTTCGTCAGCATTGGTAGAATTAAGAGGAGGGTTACCAAGAACACTATTTCATCATGGATTTGCAAGGTTATGGACTCAGCTCTAAATCCTGATCCTCCTCCTCCTCCAGCTCGACAACCTAGAGCTCACTATGTCAGAGGTATCAGTGTTGCAAGTGTTACAAGTGGGTGTTTGGAAGTGTCAGACGACCTTCACTGCCCACTATCTGCAAGAAGTGACCCACAGAAGACTCGTTACGTTCTCTATCAGTCCTATGGTGGCTGCACAACAAGTGGTTTAAGAATACCTCGGGCTCCTTGTTGGACAAGTAGCAGATGGTTGAGGGCATTGGTTACCTGGGTTAAGTCTAGGATGAATGATTAAGAATTACTGGTTGTTCTTTTCTTAATCTTCCCCTCTCTTGGGGAACAGCGCCATGGATCCCTCTGCAAGCTTGCCACATCCTCTGCAGGTAATAACCATTTCCCTTGTGTAACCTAGTATAGTTTATTATTTTATACTTGTACAGGTTCCCAATGCTTCCTGCGAGGTAAGCATTGGGAAACGTCTAAATATGTAATGAACATTCCTATTTTTAACTCGTAATATGCTTACCTAGACGTTCATATGCTATCTCTTACAAACACAGGTAGCATAGGCTGCTATCTTACTCACTTATGTATTATTTAGCAAGGTGACAAGGTTCTCCCCTAGATACAGTCTAATACTGTACAGGAAAAATCTGGGTCAATGACCAAGCCAGTGTTTGGACTTGCCACCTTTCTAATGGTAAGACATCCCTGTAAATAATGTAAGGTTTATTAGTGAAGGAACAAATGACAAATTTGGAAATAATTTGTATTTTTCCTAACTAATACAGTCCTATAGTTATTTACAGTTTACAAATTGTCCCGCCAACACCTGTCCCCTGATAAGTCCTTCCTGCAATCAAGAAGAAGTGATGTAGTTCACTGATGAGTGAATAGATACAGTATAGGTGGCTGGGTAGCCACAGCCACCCCCTACCTAATCACTATAATGATTAGCTAGGGTTGCCATCTCACATTACAAGTCTAATGGCTAACCTTCCAGCTTTTCCGAAAGAATATCCATATAATTAAGTACAGGCTTGTATTAGTTAGGAAAAATACGAATTATTTACAAATTTGTCATACAGTATTTCTTGCAGATCCTGAGTCTCTATATTGCAAAAAATAGAGTTAGCGGAAGATAAGACGTTTCCTACTAATCCTTCTCTACTCTCCCTCGTAAGATTTACGCCTAGAAAACCTGCAAAGCATTCCCGTGTTTTTTTGGTAAATTATTTTAGTGAGGCGCAGGGACTTCTTATTTTGAGTATTAATATACTCAGATAAGGAGCCCCCGGGGTGAAGCCAAAAGCCAGTTTGGCAGATACGTCCACCCTTCCTAATGGGTGAGTCACCCCTAAATAAATAGAGTATGTTTGTATTCCAGTTACGGAACAAATGAAAAATTTGTAGATAATTTGTATTTTTCCCTAACGATACAAACCTTAGCTACTTATATATACAAACTTGCCCGCAAAGTTAGCTAAATCACCGATGTGTGAGCGGGAGTGGTAGCAAGCTACCCCGCTAACTAGCGGTGGTAGTTAATCCTCGCTAAATTTTAATGGCTCGTCATTTCAGCTTCAACAAAAAGTAATACCCTTAAATAAATAGCTAAGGTTTGTATCGTTAGGAAAAATACAAATTATCTACAAATTTGTAATTTTCTGTCTTTGTTTCCTTTTTATAGTACCCCACGTATCATTTGATATCTATGGCTTTCTCCTTGTAACAGTGTGTCCCAAAACTTCACTACCAACTGACTGATATATGTTCTTAATATCACACCATTTTTCGTTAATTGTCTGCTCTTCGTCTTTTAAAGTCTCTAAGACTGCAAATTGATTCCTACATTCAATTGCAAATGTTTCTCTGCACTCATCTTCTAGAAGCTTAGTTGTATCAAACTTATAAATTCTATCTAATTATCTGTGGGTGCTTTCATTTTAATGTCAGTGTGGCAATGAGGATTTGATGATCACTACCAATATCTGCACCTCTATAGCTTCTTACATTTCTCAGAGTCCTCCTTCTCTCTTTATTAATGGCAATGTGATCTAAAGGTTTGTATAGCTAGGAAAAATATAACCTATTATAAAAATTTGTAGTTTTTGTGTGTTAAATTATTTTATTCTCAGCTAATGTATGTCTTAGTTGAATTTTATCAATAGAGTTGTAGGATTATTTGAAATATTTTATTCTACAGTTTTAGAGCAGATTTTACTTATTTTGCAGGTACTTGTCCATTGCTTAGCCATGCCTTAAATCAGCATGGAGCCTGGTCCTCCTCTTAACCTAACAACCACCGTCAAGGTGGAAGAACTGAAGGTAATGGCTGCAGAGGAAGAGCCAAGAGACTTTACTGTAGAAGGAGAGCTGGTAGAAGAACCTGATCCCATTGATAGTGAGAAGGAGGATCATGTAGGTGACTCCTTGAATTCCAATGAAGACAAGTTAGAATTGAATGAAGAAGCAAAGGAGAATACTGTAATGATGACTGTTAAGGACAGTTCATATGGTGCAACTAAAAGCTATCAATGCTTGGAATGTCATCAATGCTTTTCTCGAGCCAGTCAATTAAGAAGTCATGAGCGATCACATCTTGAAGATCAGGTACGTAATCTATGTAGCTTTGGTTTTCTTATGCAATACACAAACCTTAATTTTAAGTACCTGTATGGTTTATGTGCTTGAAAGTTGAAACATGTAAGGGATTATTAGTTAATATAATTGTTGAGTGATTGTCAGTAAGCTTTAAAATATGACTTTGTTACTACACAAATAGAAACCATTCGCTCTTTACTATATATGTATTGTTCCGGCTTGATGGGAAACGAGCCATAAACTTTCAACGTGAGGTAAACAACCCCGCTTAAACACACACACTAGACTCTATGTTTCATCTTGGCTCGAGTGCAGATATGCCATCTCTCTCTCCCATTAACCGTTATGAAAACTGACTATAAACTAACAATTTTCAATATTAAACTTAGCCGGTGATCATATAAGCTGTCAGCTCTGCTGCCCGACAGAAAAAACCTAAGGACAAAATACGCCAGCGATCGCTATACAGGTGGGGGTGTACATCAACAGCGCCATCTGTCGAGCAGGTACTTAAGTACTCCATGTAAACACAGAACCAATTTTCTCTCTGTCGTGCCACCGGCAAGACCTACTAAATACGCTGTTGCTTACTGGATTGATTTTCACAGATTTTGGTGAAGTACTCATTTCTAGTTATTAGCTTTCGCTTTGCAGAGGTTATCTTCAATACTTCCTTGCATTCTTTGATTGAATTTTGGATTATTTGTTGACGACTTGGATAGATTTTGAATTTCCCCTTTGACTAATTCAAGATGGCTGACCCTTCTCAAGTCCCTAAATACAGGAAGTGTAGTGCTAGGGACTGTTCAAGGCGTCTTCCGAAGGCCTCTATCGATCCGCACACCATTTGTTCCAATTGTCGGGGTAAATCCTGTCAATGGGAAGATCGGTGTGAGGAATGCGTTGGGCTTTCGGAATTCGATTTTCTCGAATTCCTTAAATATTCACGTAGGCTAGAGAGAGATAGAGTCAGGAGGAGTTCATCTCGCTCAGTTGATTTTTCCTCTCCCCATGCCCCACAACCTATTCCTTCCCCTGTAGTGGTTGCTCCTGATCCCCCTTCTAGCACTCAACAACCTTCGATGGCAGATATGATGCGTGCCATCCAGACTCTGGGTGAGAGAGTCGAGTCATTGGCGAGTGACCGTAACCAACTCATGGCAGACGTCAGGGAGTTGAAGTGTAAGAGTGCAGTGGGTAGTGACCTAGTGAGTGGAAGTGTTGTGAAAAGTGTTAGTGTTGCGCTTGAGGGTGCGTCTGTTCGTGCCTGTCGTCCTCCCAGTCCGGGACCTCTTGCAAGCTCCCGAGCCCAGGGGAGAAACAATGTCGTACGACCAAAGGGTTCGACAGGCTTTAATCAGCAGACAGACGTTCCCTCCGTGGTTTCGGACGTATCTTGCCAAGATCGCCCCACCCACAAGAAGACGAGAGAGCCCATTTATTCCTCGTCTGCGGAAGATGTTTCTCGGCAGAAACAATGGACCAAGGTCTCTCGACCTCTCAAACGCAAGGTCCCTTCCGCGCAAGTCCAACGGCCCAGTTGTAGCCACTGGGTCAGTTCGGACTCGCTGCAGTCTTCAGATGACTGCACACCTCCTAAGAGAGGCAAAGCGGTACCGCAACAGGCAGTAACACCGTCTGTTGCCGCACCTGCTACTGTAGACCCTAAGTGGGCTTTGCTGCAGACCATGCAAACACAGTTGTCATCGTTAATGCAGGACTTTCGTGCGGAGAAGGTTGACGCTGCACCCGTTAGCCTACAACCAACCACGGTTGTGCGTCCAGTTGACGCTGAGGCTACCTTCTCCCGCACTCCAGCTGTGAGAGTCCCGCCACCCATGCGCACTGTACCCTGCCAGCCGCATGTTGACGTTCGCCGACGCACGGAACCCTCCGTTGACGTTCGCGAGTTACAACAACAACAACCCAAGTTGTTTTGTTTTGACGCGGTGCGTCAACCTCCGCAACCCACTGTGGTTACCCCTACTCGCCCCCAGCAGACTATACAGTCGGGAGTAGACGCTTTGCGCCCCCGCGCAGCTATGGTTGTTGCCTGCTCTCAGACTGACCAACAGTTCCATGACGTTGCGTCCAGTGCAGTCACGCATGCACCCGTGCTGCCGGACTCAGCTGACCAGCCAATGCCTACTCCTTTGCCGCTTCCTCTTCAGCATTCAGACGATGGACTCTCTGATGATGACGACGCTGCACACCTTGACGACCCGCACACGGACATCGACGAACCCAAGACCACGCCTCCCTCCCTGGACTTTAGAAAAGTACTTGCACTGTTCAAGGACTTGTATCCAGATCAGTTTGTTTCTGCGGCCCCACGCTCACCTCCATCTGAGTTCGCTTTAGGCACGCAGTCATCCGCGCCTGCCTTTACGAAGCTCGTCCTCGCCCGCTCGTCCAAGAGAGCTTTAAGGGTGTTGGGAGATTGGATGCAGTCCAAAAAGCACCTGGGGAAGACAGCATTCTTGTTTCCCCCTGCGAAACTCGCTTCCAGATCGAGCGTCTGGTATGCCACGGGAGAAGTTCTCGGCTTGGGAGTTCCTGCCTCTGCCCAGGGCGACTTCTCAAGTCTAGTAGACTCTCCCCGCAGGCTGGCCATGAGACGCTCCAAGATTTGTTGGACTCCTTCAGATTTAGATCATCTGATGAAAGGAGTGTTCAGAGCGTTCGAAGTGTTCAACTTTTTGGACTGGTGTTTGGGAGCGTTGAGCAGGAAGACCTCCCCTTCTGACAAGGAAACTTCCATGCTCATTATGTCCTGCATGGACAAGGCCATACGGGACAGTTCCAGTGAGCTTGCGGCTTCGTTCGTTTCCGGGGTCCTCAAGAAACGAGAAAACCTTTGCTCCTTCTTGTCAGCTGGAGTAACTCAATGTCAGAGGTCGGAGCTTATGTTTGCCCCTCTCTCGAAGTGCCTTTTCCCAGAGGAGTTGATCAAGGAGATTGCTGCCTCCTTGATTCAAAAAGACACGCATGACCTGGTTGCGTCATCTGCACGCAAAGCCACCCCTTTGCCTTCCGTGTCTAGACCCAGGATGGATACTCCAGCGTCAAGATTCATTCCGCCCTTTCGTGGCAGACCCTCCAGCAGAGGAGGTGCTCGTGCCGAAGGGAAACGTGGGAGCAAGAAGAAAGGTACCAAGTCCTTTAGAGGCAGAGTCTGACTGCCACATTCTTCAGGAAGGAAGACTGGATGGTCTCTTTAGACCTCAAGGACGCTTACTTTCACGTCCCCATCCACCCAGATTCCCAACCTTTTCTAAGGTTCGTTTACGGGAAGGTTGTCTACCAATTTCAAGCCCTGTGCTTTGGCCTAAGCACGGCGCCTCTTGTCTTTACGAAACTGATGAGGAATATTGCCAAATTCCTGCATTTAGCAGACATCAGAGCCTCCCTCTATTTGGACGACTGGCTTTTAAGAGCTTCGTCCAGTCGTCGCTGTCTGGAGAATCTAAAGTGGACTCTAGATCTGACCAAGGAATTGGGTCTCCTGGTCAATATGGAAAAGTCCCAACTGGTCCCATCCCAAACTATAGTGTACCTAGGGATGGAGATTCACAGTCAAGCTTTTCGGGCTTTTCCGTCGGCCCCCAGAATAAGTCAAGCCCAAGGATGCATCCAGAACATGCTAATGAAGGACCGATGTTCAGTCAGACAGTGGATGAGTCTGATAGGGACGCTTTCATCACTAGACCAGTTCATTGCGTTAGGGAGACTGCACCTCCGTCCCCTTCAATTTCACCTGGCTGTTCACTGGAGAAAGGACAAGACGCTAGAAGCGGTTTCGATCCCTATTTCCGAGAAGATGAAGTCATCACTGACCTGGTGGAAGGACAACATCAACCTCAGAGAGGGTCTGCCACTGACTGTTCAGACCCCCAACCACGTTCTCTTCTCGGACGCATCGGACACGGGCTGGGGTGCGACATTAGACGGTCGGGAATGGTCGGGCACCTGGAACGCGGAGCAAAGAGCGTTACATATCAACTGCAAGGAGCTACTGGCAGTTCATCTGGCCTTGAAAAGCTTCAAGTCCCTCCTTCTAGGCAAGGTGGTGGAGGTGAACTCCGACAACACCACGGCCTTGGCGTACATCTCCAAGCAAGGAGGGACCCATTCTCTGAAGTTGTACGAGATCGCAAGGGACCTCCTCACCTGGTCAAGAGATCTAAACCTGTCTCTAGTAACGAGGTTCATTCAAGGCAACATGAATGTCATGGCGGACCGCCTCAGTCGGAAGGGTCAAATCATCCCAACAGAATGGACCCTTCACAAGAATGTATGCAAGAGACTTTGGGCCACATGGGGCCAACCTACCATAGATCTCTTTGCAACCTCAATGACCAAGAGGCTCCCAAATTATTGCTCGCCAATCCCGGACCCAGCAGCAGTTCATATAGATGCCTTTCTACTGGATTGGTCCCATCTAGACCTTTATGCATTCCCCCCATTCAAGATTGTCAACAAGGTACTGCAGAAGTTCGCCTCTCACGAAGGGACAAGGTTGACGTTGGTTGCTCCCCTCTGGCCCGCGAGAGAATGGTTCACCGAGGTACTGCAATGGCTAGTGGACGTTCCCAGAACACTTCCGCTAAGAGTGGACCTTCTACGTCAGCCACACGTAAAGAAGGTACACCCAAGCCTCCACGCTCTTCGTCTGACTGCCTTCAGACTATCGAAAGACTCAAGAGCTAGAGGCTTTTCGAAGGAGGCAGCCAGGGCGATTGCTAGAGCAAGGAGGACATCCACTCTTAGAGTCTACCAGTCGAAGTGGGAAGTCTTCCGAAGCTGGTGCAAGTCGGTATCAGTATCCTCAACCAGTACCTCTGTAACTCAAATAGCTGACTTCCTTTTATATCTGAGGAAGGAAAGATCTCTTTCAGCTCCCACGATCAAGGGTTACAGAAGCATGTTGGCAGCAGTCTTCCGTCACAGAGGCTTAGATCTTTCCAACAACAAAGATCTACAGGACCTCCTTAAGTCTTTTGAGACCTCGAAGGAGCGTCGTTTGGCCACACCAGGTTGGAATTTAGACGTGGTACTAAGATTCCTTATGTCAGAAAGGTTCGAGCCGCTACAATCAGCCTCCTTTAAAGATCTCACTTTAAAGACTCTTTTCCTCGTCTGCTTAGCTACAGCTAAAAGAGTCAGTGAGATACACGCCTTCAGCAGGAACATCGGATTTTCATCTGAAACGGCTACATGTTCTTTGCAGCTTGGTTTTCTAGCCAAAAACGAACTACCTTCTCGTCCTTGGCCGAAATCGTTCGATATTCCAAGCCTTTCTAATTTGGTTGGAAATGAACTAGAAAGAGTCTTGTGCCCTGTTAGAGCTCTTAAGTTCTATTTAAAACGAACTACTGTAAACCTTTACGAGGACAGTCAGAAGCTTTATGGTGTGCTATTAAGAAACCTTCTTTACCTATGTCGAAGAATGCAGTTTCCTATTATATTAGACTGTTGATACGAGAAGCTCATTCCCATCTGAATGAGGAAGACCATGCTTTGCTGAAGGTAAGGACACATGAAGTTAGAGCTGTCGCAACTTCAGTGGCCTTCAAACAAAACAGATCTCTGCAGAGTATAATGGACGCAACCTATTGGAGAAGCAAGTCAGTGTTCGCGTCTTTTTATCTTAAAGATGTCCAGTCTCTTTACGAGAACTGCTACACCCTGGGACCATTCGTAGCAGCGAGTGCAGTAGTGGGTGAGGGCTCAACCACTACATTCCCCTAATTCCATAACCTTTTTAATCTTTCTCTTGAAATGTTTTTTATTGTTGTTTTTGGGTTGTCCGGAAGGCTAAGAAGCCTTTCGCATCCTGGTTGATTTGGCGGGTGGTCAAATTCTTTTCTTGAGAAGCGCCTAGATTAGAGGTTTTGATGAGGTCCTTTAGTATGGGTTGCAACCCTTGATACTTCAGCTCCTAGGAGTCGCACAGCATCCTAAGAGGATCGCGAGGCTCAGTAAGGAAGACGTACTTAAAAAGGCAGAGTAATTGTTCAAGTCGACTTCCTTACCAGGTACTTATTTATTTTATGTTTGTTATTTTGAATAACTGCTAAAATGAAATACAAAATACTTAGCTCTTAATAATGTAAACATGTAATGCTGGTCTCTACCCACCCCCCTGGGTGTGAATCAGCTTATATGATCACCGGCTAAGTTTAATATTGAAAAATGTTATTTTTATTAATAAAATAAATTTTTTAATATACTTACCCGGTGATCATATATTAAAGGACCCTCCCTTCCTCCCCAATAGAGACCCAGTGGACCGAGGAGAAAATTGGTTCTGTGTTTACATGGAGTACTTGAGTACCTGCTCGACAGATGGCGCTGTTGATGTACACCCCCACCTGTATAGCGATCGCTGGCGTATTTTGTCCTTAGGTTTTTTCTGTCGGGCAGCAGAGCTGACAGCTTATATGATCACCGGGTAAGTATATTCAAAAATTTATTTTATTAATAAAAATAACATTTTTCTTCAAGTGTAATTGGTCTTTTGAGGACTTATAAAGATGCAGGCTTGTCCTGGCATCTAAAGGCACTCTGGCGGCACCTTCATGTCAGCGCAAGAGACGAATCCTCATTCTGTTAATTCTGGGTGCAGACAACACTCATGTAGTCGTCAGATGTCTTCTTGCACAGTGTCGGGAGTGGCCATACTTCGAAGAAGTCCTAACTTCTTACTCCGGCGTCTCGTCTGCTCCTCGCTGACTGCTCGTTTGGTCTCCTCCAGGGAACAAACGATTAAGAGTGATACCTCTTTGACCCCCGGACAGCCCTCGTGTTCGGAGGACCCTGTCGCATCTCTTAGCGAAGAGACAGCACTCACCGCTGAAGGGGAGTCTCTCTCGCTTGACACTGTAGTGGCTTGCAGACTGTTAGAATGCTGACTACACACTAACACCACATTATACTGTACAAAAATACTGGCGATTGCCCCAAAGATTTGGGCAAAAGAAAAAATATCAAAACGAAATAATAATAATAATGTTTTTTTTTTTGGACAAAAAAATATTTATATACAAGTGATTTACATCAAAGATTCAGTCCAACTCCATGTGGAGCAGAGCTCTTCTGGCAATAATAAAACTAAAATGATTTTGTAAAATAAAAAAAGAATTGAAATACAGATACCTTATACTATATATATACTGTACATGCAATATTTATACATATGTATACTGTATACATACACATATAGATAGATACTGTATATATAAGATCATTAGCCTAATAACGGAGTGGAAATGTATACTTTTTTCATATAATAAAGAAAAGTGGTATATGAAGTAATGGTATACTCATTAAAAATTGTAAATATTAAGTAAAGATTCAGTGAAAAGAAAGTGAGTTTTACAAACAGAATATCCTAAACAATGAAACATATTTACAATATGGTTATGTCGACAAGTATGATTACTTACAAACAGAGCTTTAGTATACAGATAACAAGATAACAAGAGATTTTTAAAAGATCAAACACTAAGCAATGCTTTTAGATAAGTGAGCAGAGTATTTCAATGTTTATTAACTTTATAGAGATACGATTGCTCACGTCTATTAACACATATGAAGGGAAGAGTTAAGTTAGAGTTTTATGTTCAATATGGATGAACTGATTTTTCCTGAATTATTTTTTGTCTTTAATCTCAAAATTTGTTTAATGTAAGTATTTAGAAGATCATATTCATTAAGGAGAACTTACTGGTGTCTTCTAGTTTCAATATTGAGAGAGACCAGAAGAGTAGCGATGTATGAGGTAAGTAATCACTGGAGCTTATGATTCTTATCAGTCCTTTTTTTAATTGCAATTAAAGGATGCAGGACGTGTTTACTGCTACTTCCCCAAGCCGTAATGCAGTAATTTAGGTGAAGAGATACTGAGATATACAATTTGTTTATAATATATAAAGGGAAATAACCCGTTACTGTAATCTGTATTTGATACCCATTACTTTGGCAATTTTATTTACTGTCATATTAATATGTTCACTGAAGGTTAGTTTATTATTTAGTATTACTCCTTAAAAATTTACTTCTGGACTTCTGGTCAAGAGTGTGATTTCCTAAAGCAACCCTTTTGTTATCTGGAATTAATGTAAGTAACATGTTACAATAATTATTATAGCGTTGAACACTATAAGCACCCAATTTCATTCTTGGGTATAGATTATGTTTAATGTTAATTGATTCAAGTAGTCCTTTGGAAACCACCTTTTTTCAATATTAAACTTACCCGATAATCATGTAGCTGTCAACTCCGTTGCCCGACAGAATTCTATGGAGGGATACGCCAGCTATCACAATACTAGAAGGGGGTGTACTTACCAGCGCCACCTGTGGCCAGGTACTCAAGTACTTCTTGTTGACACCTCCTCAATTATTCCTCTGTCGTGCTTCCGGCAAGACGTTCTGGGATACGCTATGTTCTTGGAGTATTTTCACGACTTTGGTGAAGTATTTCTCTTTGATTTCGGCTGTCGCTTTACTGGAAACTTCTATATTAGCTTAGTTAGCTTTTGGAATTAATTTGATTAATTATGGTGACGAAGAGAGTATGAACTCTCTTTCACCTTTAAATGGCCGACCCTTCCCTTAGACGGAAGTGTTGGTGTCTAAGAGAGTATAGACTCTCTTTCTTAATTTTGCTTAACAAAAGTTATAGATTTATTTTATATCTCTCCGCCTCTTATAGGCCTCTTCGATTAACTTCCTTTTTTTATAAACTTATTAAAATTAATTTTTATATTTGTTTATATTCGACCTTCCTAATAGTAGGCGGTCTTTTCTTGGTACCGAAGTTAATTAACATTGAGCCCGTCATTTCGGTTTTACCTGTTAACATATTATGCTATTTTAATGTCTTTGAAAGAATTTCTTTGATAGTCTAGTACTGTTTTCAAAGTTGAACTAACGTTTTGTTTTGTCTCTGCAGTTGTTGACGTTCAGAACGTTCAACTTGCGCTCTATTGTTACGATAGAGAAAGAATTTTCACGGTTTCACGTTGCAGTAAGAGTAACCGTGTCTAGCGTTTTGTTCATTCTTTCTTAACTTAATGGTTTTAATCCTAATAAAGGAACTTTTCATTTTGGGAAATATTTCAGTTTTTTCCTTTAACAATAATATGTTTTAACGATATATATGATTGGGCTCTTCTCTCAGGTTCTAAGTCAAGAGAGAGAGAGAGAGAGAGAGATAGAGACGGAGGGAGAAAGAGGAGGATAAACGTTTCATTCAAGCGAGTAACGTTGTTATCGTTTTTGCTCTTCTCCCTAGTCTCTTTAGGGGAAGAAGGTAAACGTTTCTAGAGTGATCTAGTGTTTAGTCTCTTTCCAGCCACTGAATTATTTATCTTTCATTAGATTTTTCTGTTACATTGTAATTCTGTTTTCGCAATTACTAACTTTTGAGAAAGGATAGAATTGCGTGTTTCAGGTACAAACCACTTAAAGTTTCGAGTTCAGTGAAATAAGTGCAAACAGAAAATCAAAGTGATAAGTGATTAGCGCAAAGTGTGTCAGTGTTGTGCGTGAGGGTACTTCTGTGCGCGCCAGTCGTCCTCCCAGTCCGGGACCTCTTGCAAGCTCCCAAGCCCAGGGGAGAAGCAATGTCGAAGGACAAAAGGGTTCAGCAGGCCTTGATCGGCGCACAGAAGTATCCTCGGTGGTTGTGGGCGTGTCTTACCGAGACCGTCACTCCCACCCGCAGACGATTGAGCCCTTATTTTGCTCGTCTGCAGAAGAAATATAGGGGAGAAAACGCTGGTCTCAGGTCTCAAGACCTCTTAAACATAAATTCCAGACCTATGCCAGACGTACGAAGTTAGAGTTCAACAACCCGGATGCAGTCATTGGGTTAGCTCTGACTCTCCTCAGTCATCAGTTGAATGCACTCCGCCTAAGAGGAGTAAGGTTCTGCCGCAACAGATCTCTGCTGTTAAGGCTTTACCTCAGCAGACCTTTGTGTCTGCCGACCCCAAGTGGACTCTACTACAGTCCATGCAAGCACAGCTTTCGGACTTGATGCGTGAGTGTCGGGCTGAGAGTGTTGCGCCTCCGCCTCCGCCTACACTCCCTCCGCCTGCGCTCGCTCCGCCTGATCGCAGTACCACCTGCCAGGCGTACGATGTTGAGCCACGTTCTGAGTTTGCTGTTCCCAGTGGTGTTCAGCCTCCGCCTTCCTTAAGGCAACCTTTACAATGGGATCAGGAGGATTATACCTCTCTTCCTCCGCCTCCACTTGCTGCTCCACCAGTGATGCAACACTCGGTTGAGGTACAACAACCTCTCCCGTCCATGAGTCAGTCTCCTCAGCTCTCGCTGCAGCGAGCTCAACCCTCCACAAGGCAAGCACCACAACACCTTAGCCTTGCGCCTCAGGAGCCTCAGCTTGCGAGACATTTACCTTGTTCTGCGCAGCCTCTACCTCATCGCGCTCCGCTCACACCACAGGAACTGGAACTTGCTACTCCGCTTCCGCCAACCGCTCAGCAAGCGCAACCCTTGGGTTCAACCACTCATGCTAGGAGTCAGCCTCCTCCACCCATGCGCCTTCCTTCTGCTTGTCTTTTATTCAGCCTTTGCAGACTGAGCCTCAGGTGTTCCCTCAACAGAGTCTTGAAGAGGAAACCACAACTATTGTTGTTCCAGCTCGTTCTGACTCTGCTGTTCAGCATACCTTACCTCCATTTTCAAACCTTATGATAATGGAGGTTATTTGTATTACTTATAAAAATATATTTGTATTCCTTGCAATATATTTTTAACAATATCGCAAAATATGGCAAAAATATGAATCATGAGTTATGAATGTAAGGTAAATATTATGTTGATATTAAAACCCCATGCAAGCATACATAAAGCACTCTAGCACTGGTCATGGAATTTCTGAGAAATGTTAAACGCCATGCACACGCTCTGCTTTCCTTACAGCATGCTCTACATACAGCATGCTCTGCTTACAGCATGCTCTGCTTACTACATGCTCTGCATACAGCATGCTCTGCATTCAGCATGCTCTGCATACAACATGCTCTACATTCAGCATGCTCTGCATACAGCATGCTCTGCATACAACATGCTCTGCATACAGCATGCTCTGCATTCAGCATGCTCTGCATACAACATGCTCTGCATACAGCATGCTCTGCATTCAGCATGCTCTGCATACAACATGCTCTACATACAGCATGCTCTGCATACAGCATACTCTGCATACAACATGCTCTGCATACCTTACCGCATGCTTCTCAGTCACACATCTTTGGTTGTTGCCAACTCACTAGACTGTCAAGCAGTTTCATAACGTTGCCTTCTAGTCTGCTGCTTTTGCACCAGTGAACCCTCACTGAGAGAACTTAGCTTTTCTAGGATATGGTCCCTGTAGATGAGAAAGTTCTTTTCTCCCTCCTTCTGATATTCCCTTGAGGACTCTGTCATTTGGAGGGAGCCTTTAGCTGCATAGCCTCTTATGGACTTTTATTTAAGCATAACATGCTTCCAGGGAAGGTAATGGTTCCACTTCAGTCGCTAATCCCGTCTGTTACCACACCTGCTCCCATAGACCTTGAGCTGTGTTGCAAGACATGCAGTCCAAGCTTAGTCCTTGTTAGAGGATTTTTTGTTTACGGAGTCAATGTGTCACGGGGAAGACGTTCTACAACCAACAGAAGTGACTTGTTGTGACGCAGTGCGGCAACCTCAGCAACCCGATAAGGAGTTGTCTGTACGACCCAGACAGTCTAGACAGATTCGGGTTGTCACTGTACTTCCTCGCTTGCCCATGATTGACAGTTCACAGACTGTGCAGCAGTACCATGATCTTGTGTCCGGCTCCGTCAGACGACTGGCTTTTAAGAGCTCCCACAAGTCGTCGCTGTCTGGAGATTTTCAAATGGACTATGGATCTGACCAAGGAACTGGGCCTCCTGGTCAATTTTGAGGAGTCTCAGCTCGTCCCATCCCAGACCATTGTCTCCTTGGGTATGGATCTTCAGAGTCGAGCTTTTCGGACTTTTCCGTCGGCCCCAAGGATCTTCCAAGCCCTAGAATGCATCCAGAGCATGCTGAGAAGGAACTGATGCTCAGTCAGGTAGTGGATGAGTCTAACAGGGACACTTTCATCGCTGGCCCTGTTCATCGTGTTAGGGAGACTCCACCTCCCCCCCCCTTCAGTATCATCTAGTTGCTCACTGGATAAAGGACATGACGCTAGAGACGGTCTCAGTTCCTGTTTCCGAAGAGAGGAGGTCTTCTCTCGCGTGGTGTAAGAACAGCTTTCTTCTCAAGGAAGTCTATTTGGCTGTTCAGAAACACGACCGCCGTCTCCTCTCGGACGCATCAGACACGGGCTGGGGTGCGACTTTGGACGGACAAGAATGCTCGGGAACATGGAATCAGGAGCAAAGGACACTTCACATCAATTGCAAGGAGTTGTTGGCGGTTATTCTGGCCTTGATAAACTTCAAGTCCCTCCAGCTTAACAAAGTGGTGGAGGTGGACTCTGACAACACCACAGCCCTGGCTTACATCTTCAAGCAAGGAGGGACTCTTTCGTGGAAGTTGTTCTAGATCGCAAGGGACCTACTCTTCTGGTCTAAAGATCGAAAGCTAACTGGTAACGAGGTTCATTCAGGGCGGTATGAATGTCATGGCAGATCACCTCAGACGGAAGGGTCAGGTCATCCCCACAGAGTGGACCCTTCTCAAGAATGTTTGCAGCAGACTTTGGGCCCTGTGGGGTCAGCCAACCATAGATCTGTTCACTACCTCGATAACCTAGAGACTCCTGTTGTATTGTTCTCCGATTCCAGACCCAGCAGCAGTTCACGTGGATGCTTTTCTGCTGGATTGGTTCCATCTCGACCTGTATGCATTCCCGCCGTTCAAGATTGTCAACAGGGTACTTCAGAAGTTCTCCTCTCACAAAGGGACACGGCTGACGTTGGTTGGCTCCGCTCTGGCCCGCGAGAGAATGGTTCTTAGAGGTACTGCAATGGCTGGTCGACATTCCCAGGACTCTTCCTCTAGGAGTGAACCTTCTAAGTCTACCTCACGTTAAGAAGGTACACCCAATCCTCCACGCTCTTCGTCTGACTGCCTTCAGACTTTCGAAAGACTCTCAAGAGCTAGGGGCTTTTCGAAGGAGGCAGCCAGAGCGATTGCCAAAGCAAGGAGAACATCCACTCTCAGTATCTATCAGTCTCAAGGGGAAGTCTTCCGTAGCTGGTACAAGACCAATGCAGTTTCCTCAACCAGTACCACTGTAACCCAGATTGCTGACTTCCTGTTATATCTAAGGAAAGTAAGATCCCTTTCAGCTCCTACGATCAAGGGTTACAGAAGTATGTTGGCAGCGGTTTTCCGCCACAGAGGCTTGGATCTTTCCACCAACAAAGATCTACAGGACCTCCCTAGGTCTTTTGAGACCTCAAAGGAACGTCGGTTGTCCACTCCAGGCTGGAATCTAGACGTGGTCCTAAGGTTCCTTATGTCATCAAGATTTGAACCTCTCCAATCAGCCTCTTTTTAGGACCTCACATTAAAAACTCTTTTCCTCGTGTGCTTGACAACAGCTAAAAGAGTAAGTGAGATCCACGCCTTCAGCAGGATCATTGTTTTCACATCTGAAACGGCTACATGTTCCTTGCAGCTCGGTTTTTGCTAAACGAGCTTCCTTCACGTCCTTGGCCTAAGTCGTTCGAGATCCCAAGCCTGTCCAACTTGGTGGGGAATGATCTGAAGAGAGTACTTTGCCCAGTTAGAGCTCTTAGGTACTATCTAAAAAGGTCTTAACCTTTACAAGGACAATCAGAAGCCTTATAGTGTGCTATCAAGAAACCTTCTTTTCCAAGTTCTAAGAACTCAGTTTCTTACTATTCAGGCTTCTGATTAGAGAAACACATTCTCATCTGAAGGAAGAAGACCTTGCTTTGCTGAAGGTAAGGACACATGAAGTGGGAGCTGTGGCTACTTCAGTGGCCTTCAAACAGAGCCATTCTCTGCAGAGTGTTATGGATGCAACCTATTGGAGAAGCAAGTCAGTGTTCGCATCATTCTATCTCAAAGATGTCCAGTCTCTTTACGAGTACTGCTACACCCTGGGACCATTCGTAGCAACGAATGCAGTAGTAGGCGAGGGCTCAGCCACTACATTCCCATAATCCCATAACCTTTTAACCTTTCTCTTGAATACTTTTTATGGGTTGTACGGTCGGCTAAGAAGCCTTCCACATCCTTGTTGATTTGGCGGGTGGTCAATTCTTTCTTGAGAAGCGCCGAGGTTAAAGGTTGTGATGAGGTCCTTTAGTATGGGTTGCAGCCCTGTATACTTTAGCACCTTTGAGTTGATTCAGCCTCCCAAGAGGAACGCTGCGCTAAGTAAGGAAGACGAACTTAAAAAAGAGGCAGAGTAACGGTTCAATTCGACTTCCTTACCAGGTACTTATTATTTCATTGTTATTTGAGATAACTGTTATATGAAATATGGGATACTTAGCTATCCTTTAATCTTGTACACTGGTTTTCACCCACCCCCCTGGGTGTGAATCAGCTACATGATTATCGGGTAAGTTTAATATTGAAAAATGTTATTTTTATTAGTAAAATAAATTTTTGAATATACTTACCCGATAATCATGATTTAATCGACCCTCCCTTCCTCCCCATAGAGAACCAGTGGACCGAGGAATAATTGAGGAGGTGTCAACAAGAAGTACTTGAGTACCTGGCCACAGGTGGCGCTGGTAAGTACACCCCCTTCTAGTATTGTGATAGCTGGCGTATCCCTCCATAGAATTCTGTCGGGCAACGGAGTTGACAGCTACATGATTATCGGGTAAGTATATTCAAAAATTTATTTTACTAATAAAAATAACATGTTGATATTAAAACCCCATGCAAGCATGCATAAAGCACTCTAGCACTGGTCATGGAATTTCTGAGAAATGTTAAACGCCATGCACACGCTCTGCTTTCCTTACAGCATGCTCTACATACAGCATGCTCTGCTTACAGCATGCTCTGCTTACTACATGCTCTGCATACAGCATGCTCTGCATTCAGCATGCTCTGCATACAACATGCTCTACATTCAGCATGCTCTGCATACAGCATGCTCTGCATACAACATGCTCTGCATACAGCATGCTCTGCATTCAGCATGCTCTGCATACAACATGCTCTGCATACAGCATGCTCTGCATTCAGCATGCTCTGCATACAACATGCTCTACATACAGCATGCTCTGCATACAGCATACTCTGCATACAACATGCTCTGCATACCTTACCGCATGCTTCTCAGTCACACATCTTTGGTTGTTGCCAACTCACTAGACTGTCAAGCAGTTTCATAACGTTGCCTTCTAGTCTGCTGCTTTTGCACCAGTGAACCCTCACTGAGAGAACTTAGCTTTTCTAGGATATGGTCCCTGTAGATGAGAAAGTTCTTTTCTCCCTCCTTCTGATATTCCCTTGAGGACTCTGTCATTTGGAGGGAGCCTTTAGCTGCATAGCCTCTTATGGACTTTTATTTAAGCATAACATGCTTCCAGGGAAGGTAATGGTTCCACTTCAGTCGCTAATCCCGTCTGTTACCACACCTGCTCCCATAGACCTTGAGCTGTGTTGCAAGACATGCAGTCCAAGCTTAGTCCTTGTTAGAGGATTTTTTGTTTACGGAGTCAATGTGTCACGGGGAAGACGTTCTACAACCAACAGAAGTGACTTGTTGTGACGCAGTGCGGCAACCTCAGCAACCCGATAAGGAGTTGTCTGTACGACCCAGACAGTCTAGACAGATTCGGGTTGTCACTGTACTTCCTCGCTTGCCCATGATTGACAGTTCACAGACTGTGCAGCAGTACCATGATCTTGTGTCCGGCTCCGTCAGACGACTGGCTTTTAAGAGCTCCCACAAGTCGTCGCTGTCTGGAGATTTTCAAATGGACTATGGATCTGACCAAGGAACTGGGCCTCCTGGTCAATTTTGAGGAGTCTCAGCTCGTCCCATCCCAGACCATTGTCTCCTTGGGTATGGATCTTCAGAGTCGAGCTTTTCGGACTTTTCCGTCGGCCCCAAGGATCTTCCAAGCCCTAGAATGCATCCAGAGCATGCTGAGAAGGAACCGATGCTCAGTCAGGTAGTGGATGAGTCTAACAGGGACACTTTCATCGCTGGCCCTGTTCATCGTGTTAGGGAGACTCCACCTCCCCCCCCCTTCAGTATCATCTAGTTGCTCACTGGATAAAGGACATGACGCTAGAGACGGTCTCAGTTCCTGTTTCCGAAGAGAGGAGGTCTTCTCTCGCGTGGTGTAAGAACAGCTTTCTTCTCAAGGAAGTCTATTTGGCTGTTCAGAAACACGACCGCCGTCTCCTCTCGGACGCATCAGACACGGGCTGGGGTGCGACTTTGGACGGACAAGAATGCTCGAGAACATGGAATCAGGAGCAAAGGACACTTCACATCAATTGCAAGGAGTTGTTGGCGGTTATTCTGGCCTTGATAAACTTCAAGTCCCTCCAGCTTAACAAAGTGGTGGAGGTGGACTCTGACAACACCACAGCCCTGGCTTACATCTTCAAGCAGGGAGGGACTCTTTCGTGGAAGTTGTTCTAGATCGCAAGGGACCTACTCTTCTGGTCTAAAGATCGAAAGCTAACTGGTAACGAGGTTCATTCAGGGCGGTATGAATGTCATGGCAGATCACCTCAGACGGAAGGGTCAGGTCATCCCCACAGAGTGGACCCTTCTCAAGAATGTTTGCAGCAGACTTTGGGCCCTGTGGGGTCAGCCAACCATAGATCTGTTCACTACCTCGATAACCTAGAGACTCCTGTTGTATTGTTCTCCGATTCCAGACCCAGCAGCAGTTCACGTGGATGCTTTTCTGCTGGATTGGTTCCATCTCGACCTGTATGCATTCCCGCCGTTCAAGATTGTCAACAGGGTACTTCAGAAGTTCTCCTCTCACAAAGGGACACGGCTGACGTTGGTTGGCTCCGCTCTGGCCCGCGAGAGAATGGTTCTTAGAGGTACTGCAATGGCTGGTCGACATTCCCAGGACTCTTCCTCTAGGAGTGAACCTTCTAAGTCTACCTCACGTTAAGAAGGTACACCCAATCCTCCACGCTCTTCGTCTGACTGCCTTCAGACTTTCGAAAGACTCTCAAGAGCTAGGGGCTTTTCGAAGGAGGCAGCCAGAGCGATTGCCAAAGCAAGGAGAACATCCACTCTCAGTATCTATCAGTCTCAAGGGGAAGTCTTCCGTAGCTGGTACAAGACCAATGCAGTTTCCTCAACCAGTACCACTGTAACCCAGATTGCTGACTTCCTGTTATATCTAAGGAAAGTAAGATCCCTTTCAGCTCCTACGATCAAGGGTTACAGAAGTATGTTGGCAGCGGTTTTCCGCCACAGAGGCTTGGATCTTTCCACCAACAAAGATCTACAGGACCTCCCTAGGTCTTTTGAGACCTCAAAGGAACGTCGGTTGTCCACTCCAGGCTGGAATCTAGACGTGGTCCTAAGGTTCCTTATGTCATCAAGATTTGAACCTCTCCAATCAGCCTCTTTTTAGGACCTCACATTAAAAACTCTTTTCCTCGTGTGCTTGACAACAGCTAAAAGAGTAAGTGAGATCCACGCCTTCAGCAGGATCATTGTTTTCACATCTGAAACGGCTACATGTTCCTTGCAGCTCGGTTTTTGCTAAACGAGCTTCCTTCACGTCCTTGGCCTAAGTCGTTCGAGATCCCAAGCCTGTCCAACTTGGTGGGGAATGATCTGAAGAGAGTACTTTGCCCAGTTAGAGCTCTTAGGTACTATCTAAAAAGGTCTTAACCTTTACAAGGACAATCAGAAGCCTTATAGTGTGCTATCAAGAAACCTTCTTTTCCAAGTTCTAAGAACTCAGTTTCTTACTATTCAGGCTTCTGATTAGAGAAACACATTCTCATCTGAAGGAAGAAGACCTTGCTTTGCTGAAGGTAAGGACACATGAAGTGGGAGCTGTGGCTACTTCAGTGGCCTTCAAACAGAGCCATTCTCTGCAGAGTGTTATGGATGCAACCTATTGGAGAAGCAAGTCAGTGTTCGCATCATTCTATCTCAAAGATGTCCAGTCTCTTTACGAGTACTGCTACACCCTGGGACCATTCGTAGCAACGAATGCAGTAGTAGGCGAGGGCTCAGCCACTACATTCCCATAATCCCATAACCTTTTAACCTTTCTCTTGAATACTTTTTATGGGTTGTACGGTCGGCTAAGAAGCCTTCCACATCCTTGTTGATTTGGCGGGTGGTCAATTCTTTCTTGAGAAGCGCCGAGGTTAAAGGTTGTGATGAGGTCCTTTAGTATGGGTTGCAGCCCTGTATACTTTAGCACCTTTGAGTTGATTCAGCCTCCCAAGAGGAACGCTGCGCTAAGTAAGGAAGACGAACTTAAAAAAGAGGCAGAGTAACGGTTCAATTCGACTTCCTTACCAGGTACTTATTATTTCATTGTTATTTGAGATAACTGTTATATGAAATATGGGATACTTAGCTATCCTTTAATCTTGTACACTGGTTTTCACCCACCCCCCTGGGTGTGAATCAGCTACATGATTATCGGGTAAGTTTAATATTGAAAAATGTTATTTTTATTAGTAAAATAAATTTTTGAATATACTTACCCGATAATCATGATTTAATCGACCCTCCCTTCCTCCCCATAGAGAACCAGTGGACCGAGGAATAATTGAGGAGGTGTCAACAAGAAGTACTTGAGTACCTGGCCACAGGTGGCGCTGGTAAGAACACCCCCTTCTAGTATTGTGATAGCTGGCGTATCCCTCCATAGAATTCTGTCGGGCAACGGAGTTGACAGCTACATGATTATCGGGTAAGTATATTCAAAAATTTATTTTACTAATAAAAATAACATATTTGTCAATCTTTTAACACATATTTTGATTTTAGAGGAAAGCATTCATAGAAAAACCTGTCAATCATGATCCGTAAGAGAGGCTGCATCCAGGTCAAGATATAATGTGGCTTGACCATATTCAGACCAGTCTTTACCATAGAGAAGTTCCGTGAATTTTCTGTCATTTACTTTGCTCATATCTTTAATTTGAATTTTTATTCCGTTTTTTATGTTGTTAAGTACAGGTAATAAAAGGCTACAGAGAATTGGGAAATTATCTGTGATATGGGCTAAAAATATTCCACTATTACCAACGAGTTTTCAATATTAAACTTAGCCGGTGATTATATAAGCTGCAGCTCTGCTGCTCGACAGAAAACTCTACGTTCAAAATCCGCCAGCGATCGCTATGCAGGTAGGGGGTGTACTTCAACAGCGCCATCTGTCGTGCAGGTACTCAGTACTCAATGTAAACACAGAACTCAATTTTCTCTCTGTCGTGCCACCGGCAAGACCTACTAATTCGCTGTTGCTAACTGGATTGGTTTTCACAACTTTTTGGTGAGGTACACGTTTCTAGTTTTGAGCTTTCGCTTTGCAGGCTTTATCTTCAATACATCCTTGCATTCTTTTGTTGATATCGGATTATTTGTTGATGACTTTGGATAGTTTTTGAATTCCCCATTGACTAATTCAAAATGGCTGACCCTTCTCAAGTCCCTAAATTCAGGAAGTGTCATGCTAGGGACTGTTCAAGGCGTCTTCCGAAGGCCTCTATCGATCCTCACACCGTTTGTTCCAATTGTCGGGATAAAACCTGTCAATTGGAAGATCGATGTGAGGAATGCGTTGGGCTTTCGGAATTCGATTTTATCGAATTCCAGAAATATACACGTAGGCTAGAGAGAGATAGAGTCAGGAGAAGTTCATCTCGCTCCGTTGAATTTTCCTCTCCTCATGCCCCACAACCTATTCCTTCCCCTGTAGTGGTTGCTCCTGATCCCCCTTCTAGCACTCAAGAACCTTCGATGGCAGATATGATGCGTGCCATCCAAGCTCTGGGTGAGAGAGTCGAGTCCTTGGCTAGTGACCGTAACCAGCTCATGGCAGACGTCAAGGAGCTGAAGTGTAAGAGTGCAGTGGGTAGTGATAAAGTGAGTGATAGTGTTGTGGATAGTGTTGCGCTTGAGGGTTCGTCTGTTCGTGCCTGTCGTCCTCCCAGTCCGGGACCTCTTGCAAGCTCCCAAGTCCAGGGGAGAAGCAATGTCGTACGACCAAAGGGTTCGAGAGGCTTTAATCAGCGAATAGACGTTCCCTCCGTGGTTTCGGGCGTATCTACCCAAGATCGCCCCACCCACACGAAGACGAGAGAGCCCATTTATTCCTCGTCTGCGGAAGAGGTTTCTCGTAAGAAACCATGGACCAAGGTCTCGCGGCCTCTTAAGCGCAAGTCGGTCCCTTCCGCGCAAGTCGGTCCCTTCCGCGCAAGTCCAACGGCCCAGTTGTAGCCACTGGGTCAGTTCGGACTCGCTGCAGTCTTCCGACGACTGCTCACCTCCTAAGAGAGGCAAAGCGGTACCGCATCAGGCAGTCACACCGTCTGTTGCCGCACCTGCTCCTGTAGACCCTAAGTGTTCTTTGCTGCAGACCATGCAGTATCAGTTAACGTCATTGATGCAGGACTTTCGTGCGGAGAAGGTTGACGCTGCACCAACCTCTAGCCTACAACCACCCACGGTTGTGCGTCCTGTGGACGCTGAGGCGACCTTCTGCCGCACTCCAGCTGAGAGAGTCCCGCCACCCATGCGTTCCAGTGTACCCTGCCAGCCGCATGTTGACGTTCAGCGACGCACGGAACCTTCCGTTGACGTTCGCGAGGTACAACAACAGTCTAAGTTGTTTTGTTTTGACGCGGTGCGTCAACCTCCGCAACCCAGTGTGGTTACCTCTGCTCGCCCACATCAGACTAGACAGTCTGGAGTAGACGCTATGCGTCCCCGCGCTGCTATGGTTGTTACCAGTTCACAGACTGGGCAACAGTTCCATGACGTTGCGTCCGGTTCAGTCACGCGTGCACCCGTGCTGCCGGACTCAGCTGACCAGCCGATTCCTACTCCTTTGCCGCTTCCTCCTCAATTCTCGGATGATGGACTCTCTGATGATGACGACGCGGCACACATTGATGACCCACATTCGGACCTTGACGAACCCAAGACCACGCAACCCTCTTTGGACTTTAGAAAAGTTCTTGCTCTGTTCAAAGAGATGTATCCGGACCAGTTTGTGTCTGCGGCTCCACGCTCTCCTCCGTCAGAGTTTGCTTTAGGTACGCAGTCATCCGCGCTTACCTTTACGAAACTCGTCCAAGAGAGCTTTACGAGTTTTAGGAGATTGGATGCAGTCCAAAAAGAACCTAGGGAAGACAGCATTTACGTTTCCCCCTGCGAAACTCTCTTCCAGATCGAGCGTCTGGTATGCCACGGGAGAAGTTCTCGGCTTGGGAGTTCCTGCCTCTGCCCAGGGCGACTTCTCAAGTCTGGTAGACTCTCCCCGCAGGCTAGCCATGAGACGCTCTAATATATGCTGGTCTCCTTCGGACCTAGACCATCTGTTGAAAGGAGTATTTAGAGCCTTCGAGGTCTTTAACTTTTTGGACTGGTGTCTGGGAGCATTGAGCAGGAAGATCTCCCCGTCTGACAAGGAATCTTCCTTGCTCATAATGTCCTGCATGGACAAGGCCATACGTGACGGATCTAGTGAGCTTGCGGCTTCGTTCGTATCCGGGGTCCTCAAGAAACGGGAGAGCCTTTGCTCTTTCCTGTCAGCTGGAGTAACACCGTGTCAAAGATCAGAACTTCTTTTTGCTCCTCTCTCAAAGTGCCTTTTTCCAGAGGACTTGATTAAGGAGATTGCTGCCTCTTTGATTCAGAAGGACACCCATGACCTGGTTGCGTCCTCTGCCCGCAAAGCCACCCCTTTGCCTACCTTGTCAAGACCCAGGATGGACACTCCAGCGTCCAGATTCATTCCGCCCTTTCGTGGCAGAGCCTCCAGCAGAGGAGGTGCTCGTGCCGAAGGGAGACGGGGGAAGAAGAAAGGTACCAAGTCCTTTAAAGGCAGAGTCTGACTGCCACCTTCTTCAGACAGCAGTGGGAGCCAGACTCAAGAACTTCTGGCAGACCTGGGAGAAAAGAGGCGCAGATGCACAATCTGTGAAGTTGCTCAGAGAAGGGTACAAGATCCCGTTTGTACGAAAACCCCCTCTAGCAACGTCTCCCATCGATCTCTCTCCCAGGTACAGAGAGGAAGACAAGAGACGAGCTTTGAAACAGGAGGTGTCTCTCTTACTAGAAAAGGGAGCGGTAGTCAAAGTCCGGGACCATCAATCCCCGGGCTTCTACAACCGTCTCTTCTTAGTGGTAAAGAAGACAGGAGGGTGGAGGCCGGTGCTAGACGTCAGTGCGCTGAATGTCTTTGTCACAAAGCAGACGTTCGCCATGGAGACCACAAAGTCCGTTCTAGCAGCGGTCAGAAAGGAAGACTGGATGGTCTCTTTAAACCTAAGGGACGCATACTTTCACGTCCCCATCCACCCAGACTCCCAACCTTTTCTGAGATTCGTTTACGAAAAGGTTGTCTACCAATTTCAAGCCCTGTGCTTTGGCCTAAGCACAGCTCCTCTTGTGTTTACGAGGCTGATGAGGAATATAGCCAAATTCCTTCATTTAGCGGACATCAGAGCCTCCCTCTATTTGGACGACTGGCTTCTAAGAGCTTCTTCCAGTCGTCGCTGTCTGGAGAATCTAAAGTGGACTCTAGATCTGATCAAGGAATTGGGTCTCCTGGTCAATATGGAAAAGTCTCAACTGGTCCCATCCCAAACTATTGTGTATTTAGGGATGGAGATTCACAGTCAAGCTTTTCGGGCTTTTCTGTCGGCCCCCAGAACAAGTCAAGCCCAGGTATGCATCCAGAACATGCTGAAGAAGGAACGATGTTCAGTCAGACAGTGGATGAGTCTGATAGGGACACTATCATCCCTGGAACAGTTCGTTTCGTTAGGAAGACTACACCTCCGTCCCCTTCAATTTCACCTAGCTGTTTACTGGAAAAAGGACAAGACGCTAGAAGCGGTCTCGATCCCCATTTCCGAGAAGATGAAGTCGTCCCTGACTTGGTGGAAGGACAGTATCAGCCTCAGAGAGGGTCTGCCCCTGGCTGTTCAGACTCCCAACCACGTTCTCTTCTCGGACGCATCGGACACGGGCTGGGGTGCGACATTAGACGGTCGGGAATGCTCGGGAACTTGGAACTCGAGTCAAAGAACGTTACATATCAACTGCAAGGAGCTACTGGCAGTTCATCTGGCCTTGAAAAGCTTCAAGTCCCTCCTGCAAGGCAAAGTGGTGGAGGTGAACTCGGACAACACCACGGCTTTGGCGTACATCTCCAAGCAAGGAGGGACCCATTCTATGACGTTGTACGAGATCGCAAGGGACCTCCTCACCTGGTCAAAAGATCTAAACCTTTCTCTAGTAACGAGGTTCATCCAAGGCAACTTGAATGTCATGGCAGATTGCCTCAGTCGGAAGGGACAAATCATTCCAACAGAATGGACCCTACACAAGGATGTGTGCAAGAGACTGTGGGCCACATGGGGCCAGCCTACCATAGATCTCTTCGCAACCTCGATGACCAAGAGGCTCCCAATATATTGCTCACCAATCCCGGACCCAGCAGCAGTTCATATAGATGCCTTTCTACTGGATTGGTCACATCTAGACCTATATGCATTCCCCCCATTCAAGATTGTCAACAAGGTACTGCAGAAGTTTGCCTCTCACAAAGGGACAAGGTTGACGTTAGTTGCTCCCCTCTGGCCCGCGAGAGAATGGTTCACCGAGGTACTTCAATGGCTAGTGGACGTTCCCAGAACTCTTCCTCTAAGGGTGGACCTTCTACGTCAGCCACACGTAAAGAAGGTACACCAAGGCCTCCACGCTCTTCGTCTGACTGCCTTCAGACTATCGAAAGACTCTCAAGAGCTAGAGGCTTTTCGAAGGAGGCAGCCAGGGCGATTGCTAGAGCAAGGAGGACATCCACTCTTAGAGTCTACCAGTCGAAGTGGGAAGTCTTCCGAAACTGGTGCAAGTCAGTATCAGTATCCTCGACCAGTACCTCTGTAACCCAAATAGCTGACTTCCTCTTATACCTGAGGAAAGAAAGATCTCTTTCAGCTCCCACTATCAAGGGTTACAGAAGCATGTTGGCATCAGTCTTCCGTCACAGAGGCTTAGATCTGTCCAACAACAAAGATCTACAGGACCTCCTTAAGTCTTTTGAGACCACGAAGGAGCGTCGTTTGGCTACACCTGGTTGGAATTTAGACGTGGTACTAAGATTCCTTATGTCAGAAAGGTTCGAGCCACTACAATCAGCCTCTTTTAAAGATCTCACTTTAAAGACTCTTTTCCTGGTTTGCTTAGCTACAGCTAAAAGAGTCAGTGAGATTCACGCCTTCAGCAGGAACATCGGATTTTCATCTGAAACGGCTACATGTTCTTTACAGCTTGGTTTTCTAGCCAAAAATGAGCTACCTTCTCGTCCTTGGCCGAAATCGTTCGATATTCCAAGCCTTTCAAATATGGTTGGAAATGAACTAGAAAGAGTCTTATGCCCTGTTAGAGCTCTTAAGTTCTATTTAAGACGAACTAAACCTTTACGAGGACAGTCAGAAGCTTTATGGTGTTCTATTAAGAAACCTTCTTTGCCTATGTCAAAGAATGCCTTATCCTATTATATCAGACTGTTGATACGAGAAGCTCATTCCCATCTGAGTGAGGAAGACCAAGCTTTGCTGAAGGTAAGGACACATGAAGTTAGAGCTGTCGCAACTTCAGTGGCCTTTAAACAAAATAGATCTCTGCAGAGTATAATGGACGCAACCTATTGGAGAAGCAAGTCAGTGTTCGCGTCTTTTTATCTTAAAGATGTCCAGTCTCTTTACGAGAACTGCTACACCCTGGGACCATTCGTAGCAGCGAGTGCAGTAGTGGGTGAGGGCTCAACCACTACATTCCCCTAATTCCATAACCTTTTTAATCTTTCTCTTGAAATGTTTTTTATTGTTGTTTTTGGGTTGTCCGGAAGGCTAAGAAGCCTTTCGCATCCTGGTTGATTTGGCGGGTGGTCAAATTCTTTTCTTGAGAAGCGCCTAGATTAGAGGTTTTGATGAGGTCCTGTAGTATGGGTTGCAACCCTTGATACTTCAGCTCCTAAGGGTCGCTCAGCATCCTAAGAGGATCGCGAGGCTCAGTAAGGAAGACGTACTTAAAAAGGCAGAGTAATTGTTCAAGTCGACTTCCTTACCAGGTACTTATTTATTTTATGTTTGTTATTTTGATAACTGCTAAAATGAAATAAAAAATCCTTAGCTCATAATAATGTAAACATTTATTGCTGGTCTCTACCCACCCCCCTGGGTGTGAATCAGCTTATATAATCACCGGCTAAGTTTAATATTGAAAAATGTTATTTTTATAATAAAATAAATTTTTGAATATACTTACCCGGTGATTATATATTAAAGGACCCTCCCTTCCTCCCCAATAGAGACGCAGTGGACCGAGGAGAAAATTGAGTTCTTTGTTTACATTGAGTACTGAGTACCTGCACGACAGATGGCGCTGTTGAAGTACACCCCCTACCTGCATAGCGATCGCTGGCGGATTTTGAACGTAGAGTTTTCTGTCGAGCAGCAGAGCTGCAGCTTATATAATCACCGGGTAAGTATATTAAAAAATTTATTTTATTATAAAAATAACATATTATTATTGGCCCAAATATGGTCGATAGAAGACAGTTGAGTCATTTGAACCAACTCTGGGTGGCCTAGTTATTGACAGGCTGTAGTCAAAGGACTGCTTCATGATTATCAACCTCCGAGTGGTCTCACTCTCACCTTCCCTCACTTAGCAGATGTTAAAATCCCTTGATTTTAATCTGGGCAAGAGGGCTCAGCAAGAATCTCACAACTTCCCTGTGAATTTATTAGTCTCTATGTCAACTCCATTCCATCTGTAGCCTATACTTCACAGAGTTACACGGAGTTACCTAAAAGAATACTGAATAGCTGAATCTCAGGTAAAATTTTTAAAAGAAATTAATAACAGATCAAATATGGCTTATGAAATGTTCAACTGATATAAAGGGTGATAAATCAAAGTATTTTATAATTGAGAAAGATGATATATTTATTTCCTAAAGACGAAATCTGCTTGAGGTGGCCTTTTCAGGCAACAGTCGGTCGTCAAAATCTGATGGCAAAAAGCTAAAGAAATCATATCCAGAATAATTTGACACTGTTGAGTTAGAAATAGGGCTTTCTATACTAGCAGGTCTAGATAAGTCTTGGCTGGAACTCTCGAAGCCAACAGCAGAATGCTCTAAGGTTCCCAGAATTCCCAACACTCTTGATGATGAATGGCCCCTCCTCTTGGGAAGAGGAGTCCAAGAAACATGGTGTTGGAAATTCTGGAAGAGGAGAGTGAACCAGTGATTCAGGAGTCAAAATTGGGGTTTTACACGTTTCAGTGGAACTGTTCTTCAGAACTATAGGCTTCAATACAGGAGTCTCATAAAAATTTTTTTGGTGGATATAACCAAGCCTTCAGTGCTCCTTTCCTGTCATAAATCCTGGCTGACTTAAGTATGGGCTTAAGCTGAGTCAGACTTCTTGTAGGACTGTAACTTTTCCTTGTCATCGGGACTTCTTATGATCTCGAGACAAAAGGTGTGATGCGACTATTGCAGCCAAACCAGATGAGATACTATCACTACTGCAGTTGTAATTTTCCAAGATTTCAGACAGTCAGAGTATTATCAACAAATCCTGAAGTATTCTGAGTCTCGGTTACTGGATCACGACACTTCGAATACCAGAGAAAGTTCCTCCTAAAATAAACTGGGTGAGCCTTTATTAGTTCACCATCAGGCCGTCTCTTCACCTCGTAGTATTATTATTATTATCAATAGCTAAGCTACAACCCTAGTTGGAAAAGCAAGAGATGCTGTAAGCCCAAGGCCTCCAACAGGGAAAAATAGCTCGGTGATGAAAGGAAATAAGGAAATAAATAAACTATATGGACAATAATGAACAATTAAAATATTTTAAGAACAGTAACAACATTAAAACAGATCTTTCATATATAAACTATTTAGAGAAACATGTCAGCCTGTTCAACATAAAATATTTGCTGCAAGTTTGAACTTTTGAAGGTCAACCAATTCAACTACCCAATTAGGAAGATCATTCCACAACTTGGTCACAGCTGAAATAAAACTACTAGAATACGGTGTAGTATTGAGCCTCGTGATGGAGAAGGCATGACTGTTAGAATTGATTGTACACCTAGTATTACTAACAGGATGGTACTGTGTGGGGAGATCTGAATGTGAAGAGTGGTCAGAATAATAAAAAATCTTATGCAACATGCATAACGAACTAATTGAATGACGGTGTCAGAGAATTATATCTAGATCAGGAATAAGAAATTTAATAGACCATAAGTTCCTGTCCAATAAATTAAGATGAGAATCAACAGCTGAAGACCAAACAAGAGAACAATACTCAAAACAAGGTAGAATGAAAGAATTAATACACTTCTTCAGAGTAGACTGATCACCGAAAATCTTACAAGACTTTCACACTAATCCAATTTTTTGTGCAATTGAAGAAGACTGACCTAATTGGTTTCTCAAAAATAAATTTACTGTCGAGAATCACACCTAAAATGTTAAGTCATACAGAGTTAAAGAACCATCAATGCTGAGATCTGGATGTTGAGGAGCCACTGTTCTCGATCTACTTACAATCATACTTTGAGTTTTGCTAGGATTCATCTTCATGCCCCATAATTTGTGCCATGCAGTAATTTTAGCTTGATTTCTATTAAGGCATTCAGCAACCCCAGATTTATATTCAGGAGATGGAATTGATGCTAAGAGAGTAGCATCATCTGCATATGCAACGAGCTTGTTTTCTAGGCCAAACCACATGTGTATATACCGTAGTATTAAAAGTAATGGGCCAAGAACACTACCCAGAGGAACACTATATATATTCCTGTACTCATTATGGTGCCCATCAACAACAACCCTTTGGGATTTTATTAGTTAGAAATTCAATAATGATGCTAAGAAAAGACACTCCCACACCCAACTGTTTGAGTTTAAAAACAAGGACCTCTTGATTAACATGGTCAAAGGCAGTACGTACAGTACTAAAATCAAGGCCGATCATGCTGACTTCCTAACTACAATCGAGGGATTTCTGTACAGCATTGAAGATTGTAAGAAGGGCATCACCTGCTCCAAGGCCTTTTATGAAAGCCAAATTGCAAACTAGGGAATAGATGATTACCTTCAGCAAACCTATTTAGACATTTTGTCAAAAGACGTTCAAAAACTTGAGATAATAGGGGAGTTATGGAAATTGGGCGGTAATCAGCATGACTTGAGCTACCACAAATGGCATTTACATAATAGAGTAACATTACCAAATCTCCAGCAAATGCTAGAAGAACCTCTTCTTGCTAACTTGGAATACTCCCTCAAACCTAAAGATGAGCTTGTTTATCAGAAAGTGTCCCAACAGGTGCACCTTTTAAAGAACAAGAGAACCCTCCGTAAATGGTTTGTACGAAGGATATCCTTCAGCCCATGAGTCTTGTTTCTGCTAAAAGCAATGGGATACTATCAGCATCGTGAGCACCCTTCAGTATGTTCTCAGCATGGGGGGAATGGTTGTAGCTGAGAACTAATCTGGATAAGTATCTGTCCCATTTCCAAGATTCCTCAGAAATCACCCTCAGTAACTCGATAAATATTACGGTTCACCCGCTCCACTGCGCCATTACTAGAGGGTCTGAATGGAATTGTTTTCACATATACAATATTGTACCGTTCCAACTACTCAGTAATTTTCTGGGAAGCAAACTCAGGGCCTTTATCAATCAATATCCTGACTGGAACACTTGGAATAACAGGAAAAACTCTGTCTTCATGTGCTTGGCATATTGTACTGATGGGTACTGCCGTCACCCGCCAGTAAAACCAGTGCGTAGATAACTTCTGCAGATAGTTCGTTACCCGGAATCTTTTTGACAGGGATACAAACACAAACAAAATTAATGATCGATTATAATTCTGTCCAGAGAACAGTTCTGCCTGCTAGCAAAAGTGATGATAGAACACAGGTCTGTGTGGGAGCAGGGTAGTCAGTACTAACTCTCCCCCCCCCCCCTGCTAATTAGAGTGATAGTTACATCTCGGTAAAAGTCTTATGGCTAGTCTTCCAGCTTTGCCTAAAGTATATTCCCCAATAAAAAGCTCAGGTTAGTATCATTAGGAAATATACAAATTACTTTAAATTTGTAATAATTAAGAAAATTCAAACCATTTATTTTCATGAAGTCATATCAGTAAGAGATTATACCTTTCAGTTATATAAGAAATGTATATATGCACTGTATTCATTTGTTAGGCATAATATATTAGATATTTTGATGTTTTGTGAACTTTTTTATATTTAACTTGATATTTCTTTTCAGGTTTATGAATGTGACCAGTGCGATAAAGTGTTCAGTCGCTTAGGATTACTCATGAGCCACCGTGGGAAACATCATCGGCAAAGTTTTTCTTGCACTGAATGTGATGCCAAGTTTCCTCATTATAATAATTTCCGCCTCCACTTGAAACGTCACAAGGGTGAAAGGCCTTTCCAGTGCAGTGATTGTAATATGGCTTTTGTTCAGGTGTGTCATCTCCATATACATCGTCGAATCCATACTGGGGAGAAACCTTTCCAGTGTGATGTATGTGAACAAAGATTCAAGCAAGTCTCTCATTTGACAACGCACATGAGGATTCACACCAAAGATAAACCTTATTCATGTGATGTATGTGATGCATCCTTCTCACAAACCAGTAGTTTGACTCGACACAAGAGAAGGCATAGTGGAGAGAAGCCTTTCAAGTGTGAAGTCTGTGGTGCTTTGTTTATTGAAAAGAGAAATCTAACTCGCCACATGCTTACTCATACAGGTGAAAGACCTTATAAGTGTGATACTTGTGATGCGAGGTTTGCTCAAATGATCGACTGCAAGCGTCACAGGATGTCCCATGCTGGCCTTAAGCCATACAAGTGCGATGTATGTGAAGCAGCCTTTAGCCGAAAGAATAACTTGAGGTGGCATAAATTGACACATGAAGGAGAAACCCCATACAAATGCGAAAAGTGCAATGCTGGGTTCAGTTTAATGAGAGACATGAAAACACACATGAGAACACATGCTGGAATAAAGCCATACTCTTGTGACCAGTGTAGTGCTACTTTTGCTCAGCACAGCACTTTAAAGCGCCATAAGATAATTCATTCTAGTGAGCGTCAGTTTATTTGTAATGTATGCAAAAGCTCATTCAAGGAGAAAAGTGGTTGGAAAAGACACTTGTTACGGCATCAAGGCGTGAAGCCTTTCAAGTGTGAAAAGTGTGATTCGACATTTATTGAATTTCGTAACTTGAAAAGACATAAAGTTGTTGTTCATGGGGAAGAACGATTTGAAGGATCTGATGTGGTTTTGGATCAACAAGAGATGGAGGATATCCATATTGCTAATGCAACAAAGAAATCTGAAGAAAAGATTGAAGATGAACCTTTAGGTGAGCTTTATACTACCAATTTCCAAGAAGGAGTTTTACCTTTGGAAAAGAAAGAGATATTAACAGAGCCAGACACCACTGATCATACAGATGGTGCTTTGGTGATAGCTAATTCTACTCCACAACCTCACCAACCTTCACAGCCTGATGTAACGACAGCTACACCAGTTCATCAAACACAATTTCCAGAGATATTAACAATACCATCTCACGCACCAGGACAGATGCCTACTCTTTTACTTACACAGCCAGGCCAACCTCCAAAGCCGGCACGCCCAGCAAACTCTTGCCAAAATCATCAGTCGCATGTGTTAACATTTGTAGAAGGTAGTTATAATCAGTGGCAGTCTTGGTGCTTTTGTGACACTCCAAACATTCCTGATACATCTCAAACTATGATTGTCACCTCAGGAGCAGTAGTAAGTCAAGTTACAAATACAAATGAGCGAGTTGTGTCAGTAGCTCCACCTCAGCCACAAATAACTTACACTGAACTCCCTCCTTCTCAGCCACATCAGACAGTAGGGGTACAAGAAGTTAATCAGTCAGAGTACCAAGTGAGTCAGTATAATAATGATTATGGGAATACCTTACACCATTACGAAGAGGCTTCTCAAGCATCTGGAACCTTACCACCTGACACTCATCATCAGCGACAACCTCTGAATCAGGAGAATAGTACAAAAATGAATCCCATTGAAGAATCAAGATTATTCCCCATGACTGAGTTAGATCCATCAGAGCAGGAACACCAGATGCAACAACATGAACATCACCAGCAACATTACGAAGCCCAGAACCAACATATTCAGCAATTAGACTCACAACAGCAACCAATACTTCAACAACAGCATCATACACAGCAGCACCAGCCACAGCAGCAGTATATCCAACAACAGCAAGTCCAGCAGCAACACCATCAACAAACATCTCTTTCTAATGCTGTTCCTCCAGCACATCCTACTTCATCTGCACCTGCATCTCCTCCACCCCAGCCTACGCAGCGTCAAGTTCCTTCTCATCCAGAGATAGAAGCTAGTTGTCAAGAAGTACAGCAGCCTGTTGACCCCTTAGTTACTTTCCAGTATAGTTTAACTGTTAATAACCCTGCAACAGGTGATATACAAATTCAAAGTGAAGCTTTTCCTGCCAGTTCCTCGGAACAGACACCAACAGAACCACAAGTCAAAAGAAAACGTAATGTTAAACCAAAGTATACCAAACGTCCTGCAAGTGAAAATCGGATTCACTGCTGTCGCTCTTGTCCTAAAACCTTCACAAAGGAAAATCATTTGCTTATTCACCAGAGAACTCACACAGGTGAAAAACCATTCCATTGTGGTGTATGCCAGCAAGCATTTACCCACAAGAATAGTCTGACAATTCATATGCGGGGACATACAGGTGAAAGACCATATGTTTGCACAACATGCAAAACAGCGTTTACACAGAAAAGTAATTTGAGAGTTCACATGCGAATTCACACAGGAGAAAAGCCTTTCAAATGTACGTTATGCAGTGCATCTTTCACCCAGGGTAGTCACCTTACAGCCCACATAAGAATTCATAACAATGATCGACCGTTCAGTTGTAGCTATTGCACTCAAAGTTTCACACAGCGTAGTGCCTTGAAGCGCCATACAATGACCCACACTGGTGTTAAGCCTCACACTTGTGATCAATGTACTGCAAGGTTTTCTCAGAAAGATGATCTTAGAAGACATCAGAAAATTCACGTTGGTAATGAAGGTAACAAAGATTCTAGTCTACTTAAAAGGCAAAGAGCACAGGATGGCGAAGCTGGTAATTCTAAACGTCCAAAAGTTGATGATAAAGATAAGACTGAGTTTTTCTGCACTAAGAAAGATTGTTCAAGTAAATTCAATAAACACTACTCATTAATAAGACACATCCGCACTGTCCATGCAAAAGATAAGGAAGAAGGAAATGATGATACATTACCCCAAGAAGATAGCAAGAAAAAGAAGAAGAGGCCAATATCAAAGGATTCTCCTAAAAAGATTCAGAAGACAGTTAAAGAAAGTGAAGCTTCTTTGCCAGAACCAGTGAGAACTAGCAGACGCATACGTGAAGCAGCAGAGAAAAAGAAAGTTAAACAAGAAAATTCTGACTTTATTATAGGAGATTTCGTTGATATGGTAGGTGAGGAAGATGAACTAAAGCCATACAGTAAACCAAGGTCACCATTCAAGAAAGAAAAAATTATTCCCAAAATTGAAACTAAAGAAAAGATGGAATCATGGTGTTTCTGTGAAGTTCCTCATGGGCCTAATGAACCTCATACTCATGTTAGCATTGAACCAAAAATCTCAGTTGAACAGCAAACTAGTATGTCACAAGAGGATTCCCTCTCTCGAAGTGCAGACACTTCTGGTGCAGCTTCTCTACTTCAGTTATCAATGGAAAATGTTCAACATAATCCTCCAACTGTGATTGCTGGAGGCTTCCATCCGCAGGTATCTGGAACAATGACATTAGATGCATCATCTATAGTTGCAGGACCCCAAGTTGTTAACAATGCTGTCAGCATAGCAGCAACTAACCAACAAACCCAAGGAGTAACAACAGTTTGTCAATCTGACCCATCAATCGGTCAGTTATCATCTGGTGTAAGTCACACTAGTATTCCAAGTCAAGGAACGGGACGAATAGTAGGACAGCCTTTAATCACTACGCCAGTTCTATCTACAGGGCACCTGGTAAATGCCAGTCAAATAGTGACACCAGATGGTGCAATCTATATTGAAGCAGGTGAAGTGTTAAGTAATGGAGCAGTGGTAATTAGTCCCGGACAAGGAACCTTCATAAGCTACGAGCAGATTTCAATCAGTTCCGATGGACAGGTATGAAAAAATCCATTTAGTTCAAGTAATCTATAGTTTATTTTAAGGAAAGAATTATACGTTCATATGAAGTTCAAACCTATCACTTGAAAAACTGCTAATTAGTCAGTTGAAACAATGAGACAAAAATACAAATTACTGATTAGAGGTTATTAGTAGTATGTAGTATGGTAGCTAGTTGAGGCATCCTCCCATTATAGAATGAACCTTCTTTTGCTTTTACTGTCTTAATATAAATTGGAAGTCCAGCACATTACCAGGAACAGATGAAGCAGTGGCTGCTTGAACATGAAGAATTCCAGGAGCTGTATACTGTATACAGGAAGCAACAGTAGTAGCAAGTATAGGGCTAACTGCTGTCAGTGCTCTAGATAGATTTTCTGCTAATGCTCTTGTTGCAATTGCTGTCGGTGTTCTTGCATATGCAACTGCTACTGGAGAGTGTCCTTAACAGAAAAGACATAAAAGTCATTATTAGATAAAACTTTAAAATTCTCTTACAAAAGTATCATTCTCCATTGAAAAAAACACTTCAGGCCATCAATATTTCTATGAAAGTTCCCTGATGTTAACAAGGCTTCTCTCTCAAATCTTGGTTTAAGAAGTGTGACTGAGCCCCATTGAAACTGTTATTTTGTGGTTACTTCAAACTCTATTTACTTATTTGTTCCTCTGCTGATTTTTTTCATCTACAAAGTATTTGAAACAATTTTGTGCACAAAATGATGTACAAACCTTTATCAATGCGTATAGTATAACACTAAAAATTATGTTAGAGCCTGTGAATTATTCTTATTTGAAATTAATCTTTCCAATCTCAAAGAACATTTGCTCAATAAAGCTTATGCAAGAACCAAGAGAATGGGTAAGAGTTGAATGTTTTTGTAATGTTCATAGTCAATAGTTATAGGGACATTTTTATCACTCGACATTTGCATGGACCTTAGTCCTTGATTAGCTAGGTCTTAAACTTTAGGTGGCACCTACCGCCTTTCTATTTCGTTAGGATGGTGTATATTAAATGTGGAAGAAGGGAAGGATGTATCCCTCCGTGAGGCCCTAGCATAATGGTCTATTCCTTAAGTATAGGTGAAAAAGCTGATACCAACCCCAGGTCTAAGGTGTGGCAATCATGTGCTGTCATCACAGCATTCAACTTCTCTGCCTCTCTTTTGGGGCTGCCAGTTTGCTAGAAAGACATAAATAATCTGGAAAGTCCCTTTTTTGAACATTGAAAAACTTGCATATGAAAAATAGTTACTATTGATAGAAAATAGATACAGTATAAAAGAGTTAGAATGATATGAAAATTTCTTTTTTAATCTTTTTTATAAATAAAATTATCTTTTAAATGCTTTTTAAATGGAGTAAATTAATCAAGAAACAAGAAAGTAGATAGAGTTTGAAGTAACCCTAAAATAAGATTGTTATAATGAGCCAAGCTTCACTCCTTAAAGAAGTTGAGGTTCTGTGAGAAGTTTTTGAATCTGTACTGTGCAGGAATTTTCAGAACCCTTACTGATAAAAACACTTTGAACACTAGACTCCATTTAGTGAGTTAGGTTTGGTTTGCAGTGAGCAGGTAGGATCAGAGTTACTGTTTAAAAGAGGATTCACTGGACTTCTGAACTTTATCAGAGGAAGCTAGCAATGTCAAGAGCTTATGAAGATTATCCCTATCGAAAGTTGTGTAATTATGTGAAGTGTCTACATTAAACTAGTCTAGTCTTCTCTGGCTTTTCCCCTGAAATAACTGCACATTCCATTTGTAGTTTTGCTTAGATATATATATGTAGGATAGAGTATTTTTATAATTGAGGTGGTATAAAGGATTACTGTTAACTTGGTTGACATCCATTGCTACTTACATTATTTTCACACTAGAGGTACTGTGAGGAAAACACAATTTTCTCCTTATTATTTAAATCACAGTATATCCCTACATGATACACATAGGTAATGCAGATTGTGAACTTCAAAAACAATTCCCATGCCCAATCCATGCAATAATTGCTAAGAAATACAAGAGGAGACAGCTTTATGTACAGTAATAAACAAACAATCTGGAGTCGACTAATATAAGTCTGATCAGTACTAAACGATTGAAGAAACTGGAAGACAAAGAGAATGGTACATCAGTTACCACTAGAATACTCCTTATATTAAGTGCATGTGTTTATTGACGGGAAGAAAAAGGGAAACTTTTAAATTTTTTAAATTTTACAGATAAAGGTCGTTTAAACCGAGCTTCTGGAGAAGCAATATGAACATCCGGGGAGGTTCTTAGAAATAATTTTCTTGTCTTTTTATTAAGAGAGAGCTCTTTAAAGTATATCATAACATGAAATAATTTTCTTTTCTTTTTATTAAGAGAGCTCTTTTAAGTATATCATAACACAATTAAACACCGACTCAAATCAAAATGAGATTTCTTGTTACAACCACTTAGCTTGTTGATGTTGACTCAATGTCAACATTGACCTTATTTTTTGACCGCTCAGTTCTTTCTGCTGTTTTATTAGAAGTGGAAAAACTTTTGACAAGTAGTGCTGAACATATTTGATTTTCTGATTTTATATCTTTAAAGTGCACATTTTATCTTTAACAAGTGAGAAAGTATTTCCCCTGTACTCATTCAAGCGTGAAAAGGGTCAGTGAGGTTAGATTTTATACAGTAAATTTATACACTCAAAATCTTCATTGAATTAAATTATTACAGATAGAATATACAGTAGTGGTAAATACTGTATAAAAGGAAGTACTGTACAGGTATTCCTCATTTTAATTTTACCTAACCTAGGTTTGAAAACCTTGAAATCCACAGCTAAACCAAATAATAAGGCTTTGATATATACAAGAGAGAAAATAAAAACAAAAACTATAAAATGAAAATAGAAATGAAAAATATAGCCAAATAGTGGCCAAGAGAAAGGCTATTCAGTGCCAATAACCTAGCCTAGCCTAGGTTTTGAAAACCTTGAAATCCACGTCTAAACCAATAAATAAAGCTTTAATATACTAGTACTTCTTAAAGAAAGGCTATAGTTCTGTGTATAATATATGACTGAAAGTTAATGCTATTACTGTAGTCTAAATGAAAAGAATAACTCGCTGTTTGAAGAATACGCTTAACGATGGGGCCACTGGAATAGAACTCTGTCATTAAACGAGGAGTTCAGTACGGTACCTGTAATGATAATACGGAATAAGGAAACTGTTTAATAATTAAAAATTAGACTGAAATGAAAAGCAAAAATATGTGAATAACAGAAATGAAAATGAAATAGAAAAGAGGGAAGACTGTGAAGAAAGTTTTAGCCTTTGGCATTAATAAGATTAATGGATAGAAATCCAGGTAGTAATAAATACTGAATAAAAGGGAATAAGGATAATATTGAATGAGGATGAGGTAAAGTAAGGAAGGGTACAGTATGAGGAATAAACTAGACTGAAATTAATGATGAAAATTTATGAATAGATGAAATTAAAAGAAAATAGAAAAGTGGGGAGAAACCTTTTAACCTTTGGGCCAACATTTCATTAACTTGAAACACATCTTTACACCAGTCTACTATTCTGAGTGGTGATGTAATGGTGCACAGTTTAAAAATTTTGCCTTTTGCTTCCAGTTTAGCAGCTTGAATGAATTTTAAGTGTATATTTTCTTATAATCTTATCACTAGTTCATCAGTGGATAGTCGAATTAGCATTTGGGGATTCAGCATATACAGTAGATAGGTTTTACTGTACACATGTTCTTATGAAAACCACAAAAATGAGAAAATATATTTCCTATAAGGTCTTACAAAGATTGGAACTGACTCACTAATTGATAGATGCACAGAAAATGTTTAGGAAAGAAAACTAGCTGCTATTGAGCTCATTAGCCTCCTGAACAAATATTTAAAAGATAAGCGTAAATAAATAGTACAGTATGGGAAATAATGTATGCTGTTAAATTAAAAGTTCTGTCAGACAAAGTCGGTTGGTCACAATTTTGAAACCAAGTCTCCCATTTGCAGCAGTCACTTCCTAGTTAATACATAAACTCATACAGTACCTAAAAAGAGAGGAAACTGTTTTTTTTTCAGCAAACAGCTATTGACCATACAAACAAGGAAGCTTTTAACGATTGGGAACCCACAGATCTATAACTGCATGCATGGTCTACTTCTGATGCACATGTATATTTTAAGATCATGAATGGGTTTGTATGATTTAATACAGTATGACACTCAAAATCAATATTTCTAGCATACTACATTATAGGGTGTTGATTTAAAAAATTTTGAAACAATACATAAATTACTATAAGTTTAAAATAAAGCAATCAGGCATGTCCTATTCTATTAGAATTATTTTAATGAGATGTAAGATTTCCTTACACCTGAAAAATGTAGCACGATTTATTTACTAACCTGTTAAGCGTCCCTTCCGAACCACCTCGCTGCTAACGTACCGTCATGCATTTTTTGCAGTTAGCGGTCATTTTACTAGTGATAGTTTTTCAAAGTTAGCATTAATTTTTATGCTTTTAATTCGTATTTATAGTTAAATGTAGGAATGTTAATTAAATAATAGAATGAAAATCAATTGATACTACTATTATTTTCTTTCAAAAGGCTACATAATATAGAATGGAAAATATTATACATCTATGCATTATTATTCTTCAATTATCGGTATCAGACTCCTCATCTAGTATTTAATTTATTTCATCGAAAGAAATACGCCTCATATAATGCCGCTCATTGTGAAAGAAGATAAATTACCCTCTCTACATAAATGCTTAGAGCCCACTGAAAGGAAACCAGACAGTACCAGTTGTCGAACGTCAAGCGACCTTCATAAAAATGTTGCCAGACACCATATAAGTTTCCATTTACAGCTTACGTATGCTGAGAGTGTTGCCAAGTGGTGTTCCTATAATTACTATAGGAGTTAATGTATTATTACGGGCCTGACAACTTGAAACATGCATTTAAAGTTGTAAATGTAATACCCCGTTGATGGCGGTGCCGAATAGATCATGGTGAACGTATTATTACGTGGGTGACGCCTAACAGGCTTATATATTTGTTAAATACATTGTCCAGTTAGTGTAGTACAGTACTGTACTGTGCTTTACTAATGTGCATATAATGAATTTATAATGACTCTTTATTACAGGTCATCGGTGTCCCAGTTGCAGGTCCCAGCACAGAAACTTTGATGTTACAACCAGCTGCAGTCTCAGCACCAGGGCCAGTTCAAGCCACAGTTGTTGCTCCGTCAACAAGTGGTACAGTCACTTACACAACAGCTACGCAAGTCACGGACCCTATTGCTCCTCAGCCTGTGCAATACACAGCTATTAATGGAGATGTTTTGAATATATTTCCGCAGCCAGACCAAGGTAAAGAATCTGCACCTTCTGAAAAGTATCCTGTTGTTGCTAAGCCTCATGATTGCACTGTGTGCGGAAAATCTTTTGCTCAGAAACACACGCTGTTTTCTCACATGCAGTTAACTCATTCTGACCTCTTCAGCTGTCCAGAGTGCTGTTTGGCATTCACCAGCCGAGAATATCTTGAGTCTCATAAGACTGAGCATCAAAAACTTCATGTGTGTCCTCGATGTGGTATGGCTTTTACGAGTAAATCTTTCTTAAGCCGACACCGTACACAGATGCATGGGAAAAACTCCTCTAGTACAGAGGAAAAGGAGAGATCATTTGCTTGTGACATATGTGGTACTAAGTTTTATCAGCAAAGTGATCTAAAGAGACATATGCTGGGTCATACTGGAGAAAAGCCCTTTAAATGCCAGGGTTGTGATGCAGGTTTTACCCGCATGTCTAGTTTGAACAAACATCGACGCATTCACACTGGAGAAAAGCCATATGTTTGCCTAGTTTGTAGTGAGGCGTTTGCATACCGTTACCAGTTCAACAGACACAAGGGTGTTCATAAGCGACTAGAGCAGGATGAGTACTCTATGCCGTATGTGTCTGTGGAATAATGTATGAATTTGTTTACAATATTGTACATGTTTTTACCAGTGTGCATGTAAAGTAGGTATATTTCTTGTCATAGCTATATATATTGTTTTTTTTTTATATAGTAATGTCTGCACTACGTAAATGCATAATGGCATTTATTGATAATTTAATGTAAATACTGTACTAAAGTTACTTAAAACTACATTTTAGATTTCTTTCTTAGGAGAAAACATTGCAGTTTCTCATTCATTTGTAGAAAAGCATTGCAGTTTGTATATACATGCAAGTTATCTCATCACAAACGTATAAGACTCCCTCTAATCACAAGTTGAACATGCTAATTTAAGGATTCAAAATTGCAACCACATACGTAATTCATATGCAGTTATTATTATTATTGATATTATTATTATTATTATTATTATTATTATTATTATAATTATTATATAATTTTTTCTATAATTATTATTATTATTATTTTTACTAATGTATAAGTAATTAACGCTTTATGATAGATTGAAATGTCTCCTCTTCAAAATCTTTATCTTATCCAATCACCCTTTCATCACTTCTAGGATAGCGGCAGTTTTCTCTCTACAAATCATAAAACTCTGGTTAAGGTTTAAGTATGTATCTTAGGAGCATACTGCGGAAAATTTTCAAGAGAACGGTGTGTTTATGAGTTTGACTTTGATCCTATATCAGTTAAGAAACCATCTCTCATTTATTATTGTGCTGCTATGCCAAGGTGTATATGTTCTATTCACTACAGAACTAATTGTTCTAGTCTAGTGATGAAAGGGAGATCAGCAGGTAAATACAATGGAGAATTTATATACCTTTGTTATAACAGATGGTTTTGGTACTACAACCACTACAAACATGCTTATTGTAACGAAAATACAAACAAATCAGGAGATATAAATATCTCTCAAAAGGATGTTAATGCCTATCAGTTAGTTGTGCAAAGATGACAATTGTGGAAGAGAGAGAGAGAGAGAAAGAAAAATTTGAATAATGATGGAGAACTTATATTGCAATCCAAGTAATTCCCACACTTTAGGTCCTGAAAACATCACAAACATTATAATGGTAGTAAAAATTACTAAAAAAATTATAAGATACAAATATCGTCCACAAAATGACTGATTTTGGTACTTATCCATTCTGTCTATAAATCATACTTTTATAATGGAGATGGCTAAAACATGAAAAGAAAAGATTTAGCTAGAATATATATTAGTGTTCAAGTATATATTCTGGAATTTTATATTGGCTAGATTTGAGAAACTTCTCATGTACCATTGGAAAGCTTGTTTTTTATTTAATTTGTTGCTTAATGATTATAACCAACAAAACATTTTATGCATCACTGAACAGCAGCTTTTTATTTTTTATATACACAGTATATATATATATATATATATATATATATATATATATATATATATATATATATATATATATGTATATGTATATATATATATATATATATATATATATATATATATATATATATAAATAAATAAAAACTCATTGCACAACAGTCCTCTTCAGCCAACAGAAGAGCACTATCATTCAAGTGATCAAATATGAACGGTTTGTGGAAGTCTTAATTACCAGAATTAGTCAACTCCTTTGAGGTATTCAAACAAGAGGAGAATACAATTGCCATTGTCACTGGTCTAATTGGCATTAGTGAGAAACTTCATCTGGTCATGGGGAATAAGATTTTGAGAAGCTGTTTGAATCTCATTTTGAGGACCGAAGACCAAGAAGATACTCTAGAAGAACCTGTTCCGTTCAATAAGTTTGAGACGAAAACTATTGAAAAAGTATTATCTCATAGATAGGGGTCTGTAGGTTAGAGGGTCAGGATCCCAAAGCTGATAGATTCTCAAGTGTCAATGGATGTTAACAACTCTCCCCTATACTACCGTCTTGTTCATGACTAGAAGGAGCAAAAAATGTGGCAAACTTCTTAGGACATACTTTATACCAGTGACCCCTACCTCAAAAGCCTTTGCAGATATTGAAACAACTTTCAGTATCCTTGAAGAAACCTGACTGATGAAGCTGATAACCTTCTCACCATTGATAAAGAAAATAAAGTTGACGACCCTCTCGCCAAATAGCCCCACTCCACCACTTATTGACCTCATCCATTTCAAGTTTATTGTACCAATTATAAAGGTAAGATTTTATTATAAAGTTTTATTATTATTATAAAACATTATAAAATCCTAACATATCAAATAATTTGTTAAAAGTTACCATAGTGCACAAAAAATAAGCTTATAAACAACTTCAGATATGAACACATTTCTGAAATTTAACTTGTTTTTAAGGTGGTTGGTGTAAGAATTGTTGAAAAGATTAGTTTTTTCTCAGCGAATTTTATCTGGTACTGTATTCACCTACCTATATTGTCTCATGAGGTGAGCGAGTGTCAGGTAAGTATTGAAATAATGAATTGTTTTAAAGACCTTTACTTGAGATTCATTTGAAACGATAGCTTCTCAACAATAAAACCAAAATACGACAATTGTGATTTTACTATTCAGTATCTGATCTCTCTGCAACATCATTGGATGCTTCCTCCGATTCTAGTCATTGCCGCTGCTGTATTCTTTAGTCTTTGAGAAAAACTTAATGGCTTTTTCTGTGTTCAAGTGATATAGTATGATATATCTATCTCATTCATCATTGATTTTTAATGCTCAATAACTTTGCCTTCATTGAGATTATCTCAGATATGTCTTCAGTTTGCTATTATAGAGGGTTTATAGTGCCCCATGCTGGATTGCTCTTTTATACTGAGAATAATGTTAGTAAGGAGTAAGATAAGCAGGCTAAAGCTGGAATTAGATTACGTTAGTTCCAGTGTAATGGCAGATCATGATTCGAATGTAGCTGTATTTCTATTTCCAAATCTTTAAGCTGCTCTTAGGTAATAGTCAGGACATGTTATTTATCCATTTAGTTTGAGCTTGAATTTTTATGGTTAGGATTGAGTTCAGAAGTTACCACTATGAATCTGAAATGTCTTTCATTTAATTTAAGTTCCGTATTTTCACTCGGTCATACACATTTGTTGATATACAGTATTATCTTGCAGGATATCTTATGCTAATGATGATGTGGCTTATGATATCATAGCTAGCAATGACAGAGCTTATGACGACAGGGCTAGTATAACCCTTGGTATATTTAGAATTCATGAAGAAAAATTTTTTTTCCTATGAACCTTTTTCTGTTTTGATTTGAGATATTCAAGGTATTATTTTATATCTTCCCTAATATTTTCTATTATTTTATCATTCTGTCACTAATGAACAGTGATATGTTTTACCCAGTGAACAGATTCTAATCATCACCTCACTTTTATTTTCACTGAGAATATAATTAAATGTATCAATAGTATGGTTTAGTTATTGAAGAAGTGTATAATTATTCTAATGTTATACTGCTGTCTCCTTAGGCATCTCTGTCAGGAGCAAGGAATTGACATTAATATAAGTATAGAGTAACAAAATGGCAAACTACAGTATGTGGAATAATGAATCTGAAAATAATGAATTAAAACAAATAAAATCAATAATCTCCATTTAATGTATTGGTCAGAGAACTGTCTGTTTTTTTTATCAGATTCTGAAGGTTTCTCTGTTTTTAATATATTTAAGAAGCATAGGTTTAATAGATACAATTTAGATTTATTTATTATAGATTTTTATCTCTCTATTTTTTATCGCTTAAATTTAATATTTATTAAATTTTATCATTCACGAATTTCTTCGGCCCAGCTCTGTAAGAGTTAAGTTTGACTTATTGGGTTGGATAATCTCTTTCATTTTAATAATGATGATAATGAAAACTAGCAGATAGTATTTGTAGCATTATTCAGTTAGGGAGTTTATTTTTATGAAAATCCCCTGATGTACATATTGCTTCTACTTGAAGCTGTGTCTATATTTACATAAAAATAAGAATTTCCTGTTCTCTCTCCCTGCAAAATGACTCCCCTTCTAGGAACCACCATGCCATCTGGTGGTTTATAGCAACTAGATAGTCGACTTGGCATGCTGCCTCCTGCTTTACAGTTAATTTTGTCACTGGTGTCTAAGAAGACATCCTTATTTTGTCCTGATACAAATTGAATTTCAGCACTGTAGTACATTTTAAACTAATAAATCTCAATGTAGCTTCGTATAACGTAAACTTATACTGACTCATGGCTGCAGTGTTGTGTTTATGTGTATGGAGGAATGTTGTTTACTCACATTCCCTTTTCTTTAAAGTTATGTCAGCTGTTAGTTGACTGCTTTGATTATTAATCAGATGTAAAGTTTAGCAACACCTTTACTTTTTTGTGTTGTTTGCATTTAGTTTAGGGTAATCCAGAGAACAGAGAACATTAGGGAAACTTCCTAAGTTTTGTGTAATGGTTATATTTTTGTTCTTAGGGAAACACATGATCTGCCATGCCATCCACATATGAAATACAAGGTTGCTGTAGAACACTTACTTCAGCAAGTGGAGGATATAAGTATCCAGACTACCAACTCGGTCTTCTGCCTCACAATCTAGTAGTCTAAGGAGCGGCAATGATCGTGGGAATGCAAAGGTTTTACAGCAGAAGGGTCTAAAGTAGATAAAGAATTTGAGGCTGTATGAGAAGCCCCCAAATCTGTTATGTGCTGTTCACAATCAGAACCGTTACTCAATGGAACGCCATTACCTTAAGACCCTAATCGAGAAGTCAGGTTAGGGGTAGAAATGGGGCTGGTAAGATCAAAATTATTGCCTTTAATTGAAGACTCACTGGCCTAATGAGAGTTCATGAAAGAAGCTAAAGAAATTAAGAACTCTTGAATCCCATCACTATCACAACTTTATTAATTCCTCTACCGTAATTGAGTTTGGTGCTAGCATGTCATAATCATAATCATCATCCCCATAATAATGAAATTGCCTAGTCTTGTCTGGATTTACCCCTGAACGAAAAGCAAGTTTCCTTTTGCCCATGGAACTTATAATTATGTCAACAACTATTGAAACATCCTTTTCCATGAGAGGAACAGTGAGGCTTTTACATTCCTCATAATGGTACAGTATTGTCCTTTACACAAGGCACAAGGAGAATGTGGATCATTATAACCAACAAACAATTCACTTGAACAATTTATGGAATATATGAAAAATCCAGCAGAAGACATTTTTACACACTGAAAAACCTAATAATCGGGAGAATGGAGCCGTGTCAGACCGATGCGACACGGAGACTGAAAAGACAGAAGTTTTGTGGCACGTTTCGCCTTCCCTTCTTGTCATTAACTGCTAACTGCTAGATTATCTCATTACTTCACGAGAGGTATGAATTTATTGAAAGGAAAGAAAATGGGAAAATTTTTAGCTTTAGTGGTAAATGTCAATAAAACAGCTTTCAGAGAAGAATCCATATGAACATCAGGTGTGTATAGAAATAACCAATTTTATAAAATAAAGTTTAAAAATTCATAAAATGGACTTGCTATTATCAATCCCAAATATAGAATCTTCTGAGTTGAATCCAGGAGAGACTTCTTGAAATTGTCCTGGATCCCCATATAATGAAAAGAGTAAACAAATATGGTATTCTTAGAACAAACCTTTTAAATTGATGATCACAAACTGATGTATTCATCTGAATAACCACACTTGCTGTACCCAAGTCCTTTCCCATGAATCGCTCAAAATAAGCCAATCCTCCAGAAAGTAAAGCACTTCTGGTCCCAGAATTCTTTACCATTTTGAGATAGTGGCACTTATTCTGGGGGAACCTAAGGTGTCATCCAGAGACCAAAGCATAGGGGCTTGAATTGGTACCTTTGACCAGTTGGCCAAACAAGAGGTATTACCTTGAATTGTGGTGAATTGGAATGTGAAAATATTCATTCGAGAGAGCTATTCAAGACATCCACTTTGTTTTTTTTATCACCCCCAGAGCTGTTGCGGGTGATTCTATATCCAAAAAAAATACTTTGCAAGAACTTGTTTAGGCTCAAGACATCTAGACCTGGTCTCCAACTCCTTGAAGTTTTAGGGACTAGGAATAACCCTTTGTAAAATCCCATAGCAGGTTTTAAGACCTTTTCTATCACATCTTTTTCTGGAATGTTCACAGTTTTTAGTTTTAATATGTGAGTATTCCTGGAAAAAGACCTCAAAAAATTTATTTGAGTCCCTCTCTCTACTTGAGCAACTGCTTCATTAATTTTTATTATAATTAAACATGGCCTTAAATAAAAGAATTGATGACTGTTTTTGTGCCTCAGAGACTGACCCAACCATAGTGGCAAATGACTAGCACAAAGGCTTATTGACAAAGCTTCTGAATTAATAAAGCTTAGGAAGCCCCATCTAAAAAGTTTTATCTAAATAAGTCAGATAATCTAGATTTAAATCCCAATCCTGATATCCTGAAAATTTACTTCTAAAGGACAATAACCTTTATTATAGTCTGCATGGGGCATCCAACCAGAGCACTGAAGAAGGGAAGGAAACCTTCCACAAAGGCACCTTGGCACCTCACAAGGGTTAAAACCTACTTTGTAGCTTTCCTGGGTGGAGCTGGCCAAGAAAGCAATAGACAACACAGGTGCACAAATCTTCAGCTAGAGGAAATCACTTCATGCGAGCCACTCAACGAGGATCTTTCTCTTAGGAATCAAGGCAGAGGTGGTTTTACACATCCCTGAGGAAGCCACTCCTCCTTTGCTTAGCATAGTGTATGTTAATAGAGAGTCTAGGGCCCCAATCGTCCATCTTTTCTGCATCTGAATCTGTGAATATGGATGCTACAGCAATGGCTAGCCTTCAGGCAACATCATAGCTGGATCAATCATCAGGAACAGTGGCCTTCTTTGCCCATCCTCAGGACCTGTCTGATCCTGAGAAGAATCTGTTTATAGAGCTAGTTCTGTCTGGCATGAAAGATGTCACTTTCCTAGCTCACCAGTGTGCTAACTAGTGGACCAACTGGGTCCTTAATTGGAGAGATGCTGTAGCCTCCAAATACGCAGACATATTGGTCAACAGAATGATTTGGCTTTGAGGAACACCCTGATTAGTCAGAGTCTAGCTCTCTTTCCACTCTAAGAAGTAGAAGGAACTGGATAAAGTCCAGCCAGGATTCACTTTTCCATCAAGCGGTCATGTTTGAAGTCAGCCCTGAAGAAGATCCCTACAACTTAGAGATCAAGGTCTACTACACCGTCAACTTTCTCTTCTACAAGAACCACAGAACCTGCACAACCCTGTTGTTCCCATTTTGACCAACCCAGAAGGGGAAGGGCCAGCAGCGAAATAGGACCCGTTAGGGAAGACAATCATCCTGCAACTGCCACGAGTGGAGGATGCCTAGCAAGGTAGAAGTACTCACTGGTAGAGTGCTGGATGGTAAAATCCTCCGACATGGATACTGCCTCTGATTCATTGGATCTCATCCTCCCCTTGCTCAGTGGCCTAATGGAAACATATTTGCCTGGCAATTGCTGGACCTGGGTTCGAGTCCAGCTCAAGCTCGATAGTTTCTTGTAGTGTTTGCAACCCTCATTATCCTTGTAAGCTAATGCTGGGGATTTTTGGGGGGCCTACAGGGCTACCTTTTGAGTCCTCAACAGCCATTGTCAGGCCCTAGCTTGGGTGGAAAGGGGGCTTGGTGCTGATCATGTGTGTATACTGTATAGTCAGTCTCTAGGCCTCTGCCATTCATGGGCAGCCTTTAAACCTTTAAAAGAAGTATGATCGCCAACGCACAAAGTCAACAGAGTGATCCATTCCTATTGAAGTGGCAAAGAGCCTCTTGTCTTTGTGGGATTTCTCAACGATTGACCTCTTCACTAGACTCAGCAAAAAGCTTTTGATCTAGTGCTCACCAATTCTGGATCAGATAGTGGCATTAGAGGTGCACTTCAACATCCATGGAATGGCCTCAACGTTTTATGCTTTTCCACTATTTTGCATCAATTGAAAGGTGGTAAACATGATGTTGTCTACCTCAAACTTCAAGATGACATTTGTAGCCCCCAAGTTGCCACAAGTAGAATGGTACTTAGACCTTCTGATGCTTCTTACCAAGGTTCCAAAAGAGTTAGTCAATTGGCCCAACTTGCTCTATCAAAACCATCTATAGAGGGACCACAACTTGGTGACATCCCTGTCCCTTCACGAGTGGAGGCTATCCAGCATTTCCTTTGAGCGTAAAGCCTACTCGAGCCACAGCTCATGAGATCTCTGGATACCTTTGAAAGTCCTCCATGGCAGTCTACTAGGCAAAATGACCCATATTCTGCAATTGGTGTCATATAAGGAATACTTCTACTATCGGAGCCTTTATTCAACTGATTGCAGACTTCCTTATTTCCCTACGTAGAATGAAGTTCCTCTCAGCTTTAGCATTGAAAGATTATCACCCTTGAACCAAGCCTTTAGACTGAGAGGCGTAGACCTTTCCTTTTTGAGGGAATTATCAATGCTCATGAAATTTGAACTGTCCTGCCTTCTGAGAGAACTCAACCCCCCAGAGTTCTGAGTTCCCTGAAAGGGGACTGCCTACAAGTCTTCAAGGCTGGTATCTGACAAGGATTTAACTCTCAAGATGGACTTCTTATTGACCATGGCGTCAACGAAAAGAGTAGGAGAGCTGCACAGCTAATTGTATCTGGTATGTCATTCCGAGGGAGGAGTCCTTAATTTATACTCTCTTCCTTATCTACCCTGTAAGCCCTAGGTGAAGATCAAAGTGGCTACTGACTGTGGGGATGGCTTCCTGTACCACCTGCCAGTAACTACCGGCACCACGTTATAAATTTTAACATCTAAGTTACCAGCTTCACTGAAATCTTACTCCTATCAAAGGACTCAGGTTTTTATATTTAAGAAAAATACAAATTACACAAAAATTTGTGTTGTTTTAGTAGAAGTTAATTATTTCTTGAATATTGCTAGATTCATGCTGCTTTACCATCTTTACGCAAAGTGAATTGGTCGGTATAGTCTGGATGAGTCTTGTAATATTTCTTTCAGTTATATGTTACATGGAGATGATAGGTTAGTAGTTCACATCAGCTTAGTCAATTAATTTTGCCGTCAAGCCTCAGTGATGTACAGTGGCATTGTAGTTTTTCACTTTGTTGTCTGAGGTTCGGTCATAGTATATTTTGATACCAGAGTTGGAGTTCAATTCCTGTGTAATTACTACTGGTTTACTTCTTATAACGGGGGAAATCTTACAATTATAGATCATGTATTTAAAGGTAACAAATTTCATTAACAGAAAAGTCTTCTTAGGGTTATGATTTGTGACGTTTATGTTTAGAAGAATGAAAGTTTCAAACTTTTATCATGTGTTAGGATAGTAGGTAAGGTTGGATGATATCTTACATACTTTATCATTGAAAATGATTAGACATATTTTTCAAAACTCATTCTAGTCAGTCTTATATCACAAAGAATATTTGAGTGTGGTTTTTTCTTCAAATAGTTAAAAATTCTTTTTACAATTTAAATTGAATTAATTTTTTGATGGATTTGTCTAGAATATTGAAATTATTTTCTTACATTTAGATTGATTATTTTGAAATCCAAAATATTTGATAAGACTGGTAAATATTAGTTATGCCAATAATGGTTCAGAAATATATTTCTTAAGATGTTATTGTGTTATAAAGTGTCTGGAAATACTTGTTGTTAACAAGTATGAAAGGTTATGAAATGTTTTTGGTAAAATTATGCTTTAGTTATGTAGATATTGATGTAAACAATGAACCAAATTCAAGCTTATTTTTGCAAAGATTGAAAACTTATAGTAAGATTTATAGAAGTGATGTAAACTGTCAATACACTTATCATCATATACTGGGGGAACATCTAATGTCATTGGTTATGATGGACTACTTATAGGATGAAGGCTTTACTCATTTGTTCGCTTCCTAGTCTATACTATAGTACTGCCTTGTTTATGGCATGGACACTGTATTGACATTTATGTGAACATGAAATATAATTCTTTTTGTATTTGGAAATTCACTCATAGTAGATTTAGCCAGCTTCACAGCATAGCTGTTATTAGGTTAGCATCCTAAACTAAACATAAACCATTGCAATAATAAAAAAAAGGATTTTTTTTTTTAAATCATATTTGCAAAATTGTCAAACAATCCAGAAGTGACATATTTTTTGTAGGTCATTATGAAAACTATTATATATTTCCAATATTTTTTTAATAAATGCACTCTTACTCCACAGTGTAATTGTTATTTTTATTGTGAATTGGTTTAATAAAAACTACAATTTTTTATGCTCACAGGGCTTTTCTAAGAAATTTTTCTTAAAGCTAAGGTAAACATTGCAAGGTAAATTTAAAGAAAGTGAATGACCCAGTAGGAGGAGACTAGGGGACTCAGATGAAAATTAAGTGACAAAAAGCAATGAAGTTTGAGCCAAATGTATGTTTTAAAGAAAATAATACCATTTATATTGTGCCACACCAGGTGCATTCATTCCTTTTCAGCAGGTAGGTATGTTTATTAGCATATTAAGAATTATTACTAGAAAGTAATACAGATTTTTACTGTATTTTCTGCCATTTAACAAATGTGTTATTTTAACCAGTGTTGAGTTCATAAAATGGCTTATTCAACTTGTGATTTGAATTAAAATGTTAAAGTGTATCATTGGGTTGTATTTTATGAAATATAGACATTTTTCAAGATTTCAAGACATAGGTGCACATGAAAATTTCAGCTCATCAATATTGTCGAGAGGTGTTTTATAATGACACTGCCATCGTTTGTATGACATATCAGTAGAGACACTTTTGCTGCCCAGAAATTTCACTTGTCTTATTAAGATGTTTTTTATGTAAAATATTGTGACAGAGCTGGTACATAAAGCACTGAACTTCATTAAACTGAAAAGTTAAGTAGATATCACCTATTTTCATACGGTATATATTAAGGTCTGTGAAAACAAGTGTTCCTGTGTATAAGAGGTCTGTACTGTATTAGTTTTTAAAGATTTAGCTTTAATCACTGTAAATTATAGATAATTTGAATGCCAAATGTGCAATAGTGAGTGTTTGTACATAAAATATATACTTTAGATGTTTGTTTAGAAAGAAATATAAATAAATGAGAGACCTACATATTGAACTGATCTGTTCTAAGACCTAAGAGGTTCTTCAAAAATACTGTGGATATGTGGTAAGTTACCATTTGGCCAAAAAAAAAATCTTCAGTCATAAAATGAGATGACATTAATATGTCATGGCATATATATATTTGTTTTTGTACTACATGCCTTTAACTTATTATAACAAACTTAGGGTAAAATATAACTGTGTCCATGTAACAAACCACCTCTGATTTTACTTGCCATGATAATTGGCTAAGTGAACAGACTGATGCTGAATTACTACTCATAAACATGTAAAGCAGTGAATGTGGTTATTATTTCTATGAATTTCCCCTGATGTTCATATTACTTCTCCAGAAGCCCGGCTTATCGACATTTACCCTAAATATTTATACCAAAATTCCCCTTTTCTTCTCCAAAAGACGTATTCCACTCTATTCTGAGCATAAAGAAATGCATTTTATTTTTTTCAATATTTAACTTAGCCGGTGATTATATAAGCTGCAGCTCTGCTGCTCGACAGAAAACTCTACGGAAAAAATCCGCCAGCGATCGCTATGCAGGTAGGGGGTGTACTTCAACAGCGCCATCTGTCGTGCAGGTACTCAGTACTCATTGTAAACAAAGAACTCAATTTTCTCTCTGTCGTGCTACCGGCAAGACCTACTAATTCGCTGTTGCTAACTGGATTTGTTTTCACAACTATTTGGTGAAGTACACTATTCTAGTTTTGAGCTTTCGCTGTGCAGGCTTTCTCTTCAATAAATCCTTGCATTCTTTTTTTGATATCGGATTATTTGTTGATGACTTTGGATAGTTTTTGAATTCCCCTTTGACCAATTCAAGATGGCTGACCCTTCTCAAGTCCCAAAATTCAGGAAGTGTAATGCTAGGGACTGTTCAAGGCGTCTTCCGAAGGCCTCTATCGATCCTCACACCGTTTGTTCCAATTGTCGGGATAAAACCTGTCAATTGGAAGATCGATGTGAGGAATGCGTTGGGCTTTCGGAATTCGATTTTATCGAATTCCAAAAATATACACGTAGGCTAGAGAGAGATAGAGTCAGGAGAAGTTCATCTCGTTCTGTTGATTTTTCCTCTCCTCATGCCCCACAACCTATTCCTTCCCCTGTAGTGGTTGCTCCTTATCCCCCTTCTGGCACTCAGGAACCTTCGATGGCTGACATGATGCGTGCCATCCAAGCTCTGGGTGAGAGAGTTGAGTCTCTGGCTAGTGACCGTAACCAGCTCATGGCGGACGTCAAGGAGCTGAAGTGTAAAAGTGCAGTGGGAAGTGGTAAAGTGAGTGATAGTGTTGTGGATAGTGTTGCGCTTGAGGGTTCGTCTGTTCGTGCCTGTCGTCCTCCTAGTCCGGGACCTTTTGCAAGCTCCCAAGTCCAGGGGAGAAGCAATGTCGTACGACCAATGGGTTCGAGAGGCTTTAATCAGCGAACAGACGTTCCCTTCGTGGTTTCGGGCGTATCTACCCAAGATCGCCCCACCCACACTAAGACGAGAGAGCCCATTTATTCCTCGTCTGCGGAAGAGGTTTCTCGTAAGAAACCATGGACCAAGGTCTCACGACCTCTTAAGCGCAAGTCGGTCCCTTCCGCGCAAGTCCAACGGCCCAGTTGTTGCCACTGGGTCAGTTCGGACTCGCTGCAGTCTTCCGATGACTGCTCACCTCCTAAGAGAGGCAAAGCGGTACCGCCTCAGGCAGTTACACCGTCTGTCGCCGCACCTGCTCCTGCAGACCCTAAGTGGTCTTTGCTGCAGACCATGCAGTACCAATTAACGTCTCTGATGCAGGACTTTCGTGCGGAGAAGGTTGCTGCTGCACCAGCCTCTTGCCTACAACCAACCACACACTCGGTTGTGCGTCCTGTGGACGCTGAGGCGACCTTCTTGCGCACTCCAGCTGAGAGAGTCCCGCCACCCATGCGTTCCAGTGTGCCCTGCCAGCCGCATGTTGACGTTCAGCGACGCACGGAACCTTCCGTTGACGTTTGTGAGGTACAACAACCGTCAGAGTTGTTTTGTTTTGACGCGGTGCATCAACCTCCGCAACCCAGTGTGGTTGCCACTGCTCTCCCACATCAGACTAGACAGTCTGGAGTAGACGCTGTGCGTCCCCGCGCCGCTATGGTTGTTGCCAGCTCACAGACTGGGCAACAGTTCCATGACGTTGCGTCCGGTTCAGTCACGCTTGCACCCGTGCGACCGGACTCAGCTAACCAGCCGATACCTACTCCATTGCCGCTTCCTCCTCAATACTCGGATGATGGACTCTCTGATGATGACGATGCGGCACACGTTGATGAACCACATTCGGACCTTGACGAGCCCAAGTCCACGCAACCCTCTTTGGACTTTAGAAAAGTTCTTGCTCTGTTCAAAGAGATGTTTCCGGACCAGTTTGTGTCTGTGGCTCCGCGCTCTCCTCCGTCAGAGTTTGCTTTAGGTACGCAGTCATCCTCGCCTGCCTTTACTAGACTCGTCTTCGCACGCTCGTCCAAGAGAGCTTTACGAGTTTTAGGAGAATGGATGCAGTCCAAAAAGAGTCTAGGGAAGACAGCCTTTACGTTTCCCCCTGCTAGACTCTCTTCCAGATCGAGCGTCTGGTATGCCACGGGAGAAGTTCTCGGCTTGGGAGTTCCTGCCTCTGCCCAGGGCGACTTCTCAAGTCTTGTAGACTCTCCCCGCAGGCTAGCCATGAGACGCTCTAAGATTTGCTGGTCACCTTCGGACCTAGACCATCTGTTGAAAGGGTTATTTAGAGCCTTCGAGGTCTTCAACTTTTTAGACTGGTGTCTGGGAGCTTTGAGCAGGAAGATCTCCCCGACTGAGAAGGAATCTTCCTTGCTCATCATGTCCTGCATGGACAAGGCCATACGTGACGGATCTAGTGAGCTTTCTGCATCGTTCGTATCCGGAGTCCTCAAGAAGCGTGAGAACCTTTGCTCTTTCCTGTCAGCTGGAGTGACACCGTGTCAAAGATCTGAACTTCTGTTTGCTCCTCTCTCTAAGTGCCTTTTTCCAGAGGACTTGATTAAGGAGATTGCTGCTTCTTTGATACAGAAGGACACCCATGACCTGGTTGCGTCCTCTGCCCGCAAAGCCACCCCTTTGCCTACCTTGTCAGCTAGACCAAGGATGGACACTCCAGCGTCCCGATTTATTCCGCCCTTTCGTGGCAGAGCCTCCAGCAGAGGAGGTGCTCGTGCCGAAGGGAGACGTGGGAAGAAGAAAGGAACCAAGTCCTTTTAAGGCAGAGTCTGACTGCCAGCTTCTTCAGACAGCAGTGGGAGCCAGACTCAAGAACTTCTGGCAGACCTGGGAGAAGAGAGGCGCAGATGCACAATCTGTGAAGTTGCTCAGAGAGGGGTACAAGATCCCGTTTGTACGAAAACCCCCTCTAGCAACGTCTCCCATCGATCTTCTCTCCCAGGTACAGAGAGGAAGACAAGAGACGAGCATTAAAACAGGAGGTGTCTCTCTTACTAGAAAAGGGAGCGGTAGTCAAAGTCCTGGACCATCAAACCCCGGGCTTCTACAACCGTCTCTTCTTAGTGGCAAAGAAGACAGGAGGGTGGAGGCCGGTGCTAGACGTCAGTGCGCTGAATGTCTTTGTCACAAAGCAGACGTTCTCCATGGAGACCACAAAGTCCGTTCTGGCAGCGGTCAGAAGGGAAGACTGGATGGTCTCTTTAGACCTAAGGGACGCCTACTTTCACGTCCCCATCCACCCAGACTCCCAACAAGCACAGCTCCTCTTGTGTTTACGAGGCTGATGAGGAATGTAGCCAAATTCCTTCATTTAGCGGACATCAGAGCCTCCCTCTATTTGGACGACTGGCTTCTAAGAGCTTCTTCCAGTCGTCGCTGTCTGAAGGATCTAAAGTGGACTCTAGATCTGACCAAGGAATTGGGTCTCCTGGTCAATATGGAAAAGTCTCAAGTGGTCCCATCCCAAACTATTGTGTATTTAGGGATGGAGATTCACAGTCTAGCTTTTCGGGCTTTTCCGTCGGCCCCCAGAACAAGTCAAGCCCAGTTATGCATCCAGAACATGCTGAAGAAGGAACGATGTTCAGTCAGGCAGTGGATGAGTCTGATAGGGACGCTATCATCCCTGGAACAGTTCGTATCGTTAGGAAGACTACACCTCCGTCCTCTTCAATATCACCTAGCTGTTTACTGGAAAAAGGACAAGACGCTAGAAGCGGTCTTGATCCCCATTTCCGAGAAGATGAAGTCTTCCCTGACTTGGTGGAAGGACAGTATCAGCCTCAGAGAGGGTCTGCCCCTGGCTGTTCAGACTCCCAACCACGTTCTCTTCTCGGACGCATCAGACACGGGCTGGGGCGCGACATTAGACGGTCGGGAATGCTCGGGAACTTGGAACTCGAGTCAAAGGACAATGCATATCAACTGCAAGGAGCTACTGGCAGTTCATCTGGCCTTGAAAAGCTTCAAGTCTCTCCTTCAAGGCAAAGTGGTGTAGGTGAACTCGGACAACACCACTGCTTTGGCGTACATCTCCAAGCAAGGAGGGACCCACTCTATGACGTTGTACGAGATCGCAAGGGACCTCCTCACCTGGTCAAAAGATCTAAACATTTCACTAGTAACGAGGTTCATCCAAGGCAACTTGAATGTCATGGCAGATTGCCTCAGTTGGAAGGGACAAATCATTCCAACAGAATGGACCCTACACAAGGATGTGTGCAAGAGACTGTGGGCCACATGGGGCCAGCCTACCATAGATCTCTTCGCGACCTCGATGACCAAGAGGCTCCCAATATATTGCTCACCAATCCCGGACCCAGCAGCAGTTCATATAGATGCCTTTCTCCTAGATTGGTCACATCTAGACCTATATGCATTCCCCCCGTTCAAGATTGTCAACAAGGTACTGCAGAAGTTCGCCTCTCACGAAGGGACAAGGTTGACGTTAGTTGCTCCCCTCTGGCCCGCGAGAGAATGGTTCACCGAGGTACTTCGATGGCTAGTGGACGTTCCCAGAACTCTTCCTCTAAGGGTGGACCTTCTACGTCAGCCACACGTAAATAAGGTACACCAAGGCCTCCACGCTCTTCGTCTGACTGCCTTCAGACTATCGAAAGACTCTCGAGAGCTAGAGGCTTTTCGAAGGAGGCAGCCAGGGCGATTGCTAGAGCAAGGAGGACATCCACCCTTAGAGTCTACCAATCGAAGTGGGAAGTCTTCCGAAACTGGTGCAAGTCAGTATCAGTATCCTCGACCAGTACCTCTGTAACTCAAATAGCTGACTTCCTTTTATACCTGAGGAAAGAAAGATCTCTTTCAGCTCCCACTATCAAGGGTTACAGAAGCATGTTGGCATCAGTCTTCCGTCACAGAGGCTTAGATCTTTCCAACAACAAAGATCTACAGGACCTCCTTAAGTCTTTTGAGACCACGAAGGAGCGTCGTTTGGCTACACCTGGTTGGAATTTAGACGTGGTACTAAGATTCCTCATGTCAGAAAGGTTCGAGCCGCTACAATCAGCCTCCTTTAAAGATCTCACTTTAAAGACTCTTTTCCTGGTTTGCTTAGCCACAGCTAAAAGAGTCAGTGAGATTCACGCCTTCAGCAGGAACATCGGATTTTCATCTGAAACGGCTACATGTTCTTTACAACTTGGTTTTCTAGCCAAAAACGAGCTACCTTCTCGTCCTTGGCCGAAATCGTTCGATATTCCAAGCCTATCAAATATGGTTGGAAATGAAATAGAAAGAGTCTTATGCCCTGTGAGAGCTCTTAAGTTCTATTTAAGACGAACTAAACCTTTACGAGGACAGTCAGAAGCTTTATGGTGTTCAGTTAAGAAACCATCTTTGCCTATGTCAAAGAATGCTTTATCCTATTTTATCAGACTGTTAATACGAGAAGCTCATTCCCATCTGAGTGAGGAAGACCAAGCTTTGCTGAAGGTAAGGACACATGAAGTTAGAGCTGTCGCAACTTCAGTGGCCTTTAAACAAAATAGATCTCTGCGAAGTATAATGGACGCAACCTATTGGAGAAGCAAGTCAGTGTTCGCGTCTTTTTATCTTAAAGATGTCCAGTCTCTTTACGAGAACTGCTACACCCTGGGACCATTCGTAGCAGCGAGTGCAGTAGTGGGTGAGGGCTCAACCACTACAATCCCCTAATTCCATAACCTTTTTAATCTTTCTCTTGAAATGTTTTTATTGTTGTTTTTGGGTTGTCCGGAAGGCTAAGAAGCCTTTCGCATCCTGGTTGATTTGGCGGGTGGTCAAATTCTTTTCTTGAGAAGCGCCTAGATTAGAGGTTTTGATGAGGTCCTGTGGTATGGGTTGCAACCCTTCATACTTCAGATCCTAGGGGTCGCTCAGCATCCTAAGAGGATCGCGAGGCTCCGTAAGGAAGACGTACTTAAAAAGGCAGAGTAATTGTTCAAGTCGACTTCCTTACCAGGTACTTATTTATTTTATGTTTGTTATTTTGATAACTTCTAAAATGAAATAAAAAATCCTTAGCTCATAATAATGTAAACATTTATTGCTGGTCTCTACCCACCCCCCTGGGTGTGAATCAGCTTATATAATCACCGGCTAAGTTAAATATTGAAAAATGTTATTTTGATAATAAAATAAATTTTTGAATATACTTACCCGGTGATTATATATTAAAGGACCCTCCCTTCCTCCCCAATAGAGACGCAGTGGACCGAGGAGAAAATTGAGTTCTTTGTTTACAATGAGTACTGAGTACCTGCACGACAGATGGCGCTGTTGAAGTACACCCCCTACCTGCATAGCGATCGCTGGCGGATTTTTTCCGTAGAGTTTTCTGTCGAGCAGCAGAGCTGCAGCTTATATAATCACCGGGTAAGTATATTCAAAAATTTATTTTATTATCAAAATAACATTTTTCAATATTTAACTTAGCCGGTGATTATAATAGCTGCAACTCTGTTGCTCGACAGAAAACTCTAAGGTAAAACTCGCCAGCGATCGCTACACAGGTTGCGGGTGTGCCCAACAGCGCCATCTGTCGTCCAGATACCCAGTACTCAATGTAAACAAAGACTCAATTTTCTCTCTGTCGTGCTACCGACAAGACGTACTTACTCGCTGTTGCTAAACTGGATTTGTTTTCACAACTAATTGGTGAAGGACATTATTCTAGTTTTGAGCTTTCGCTGTGCAGGCTTTCTCTTCACAAATCCTTGAACTCTTTTTGATTACGGATTCTTTGTTGATGACTTTTTGATAGTTTTTGAATTCCCCTTTGACCAATTCAAAATGGCTGACCCTTCACAAGTCCCAAAATTTAGGAAGTGCAATGCTAGGGACTGTTCAAGGCGTCTTCCGAAGGCCTCTATCGACCCTCACACTGTTTGTTCCAATTGTCGGGATAAAACCTGTCAATTGGAAGATCGATGTGAGGAGTGCGTTGGGCTTTCGGAATTCGATTTTATCGAATTCCAAAAGTATACACGTAGGCTAGAGAGAGATAGGGTTAGGAGAAGTTCCTCTCGTTCTATTGACATTTCCTCTCCTCATGCCCCACAACCTATTCCTTCCCCTGTAGTGGTTGCTCCTAATCCCCCTTCTGGCACTCAGGATCCTTCGATGGCTGATATGATGCGTGCCATCCAAGCTCTGGGTGAGAGAGTTGAGTCCCTGGCTAGTGACCGTAATCAGCTCATGGCGGATGTGAAGGAGCTGAAGTGTAAAAGTGCAGTGGGAAGTGTTAAAGTGAGTGATAGTGTTGTGGATAGTGTTGCGCTTGAGGGTTCGTCTGTTCGTGCCTGTCGTCCTCCTAGTCCGGGACCTCTTGCAAGCTCCCAAGCCCAGGGGAGAAGCAATGTCGTACGACAAATGGGTTCGAGAGGCTTTAATCAGCGAACAGACGTTCCCTCCGTGGTATCGGGCGTATCTACCCAAGATCGCCCCTGCCTAACAAAGACGAGAGAGCCCATTTATACCTCGTCTTCGGAAGGTGTTTCTCGCAAGAAACCATGGACCAAGGTCTCACGACCGTTAAAGCGCAAGTTGGTCCCTTCCGCACAAGTCCAACGGCCCAGCTGTAGCCACTGGGTCAGTTCGGACTCGCTGCAGTCATCCGATGACTGCTCACCTCCTAAGAGAGGCAAAGCGGTACCGCTTCAGACAGTTACACCGTCTGTCGCCGCACCTGCTCCTGTAGACCCTAAGTGGTCTTTACTGCAAGACATGCAGTCTCAACTAACGTCGCTTATGCAGGACTTTCGTGCGGAGAAGGTTGCTGCCGCACCAGCTAGTGCAGCTCCTTGCCTACAACCACCCACACGATCGGTTGTGCGTCCTGGGGACGCTGAGGTAACCTTCTCACGCACTCCAGTTGAGAGAGTTCCGCCACCCATGCGTTCCAGTGTGATCTGCCAGCCGCATGTTGACGTTCAGCGACGCACGGAGGTATCCGTTGACGTTCGTGAGGTTCAACAACCGTCAGAGTTGTTTTGTTTTGACGCGGTGCGTCAACCTCCGCAACCCAGTGTGGTTGCCACTGCTCACCCACATCAGTTTAGACAGTCTGGAGTAGACGCTGTGCGTCCCCGCGCTGCTATGGTTGTTGCCAGCTCACAGACTGGGCAGCAGTTCCATGACGTTGCGTCCGGCTCAGTCACGCATGCACCCGTGCGACCGGACTCAGCTAACCAGCCGTTACCCACTCCGTTGCCGTTCCCTCATCAGTTCTCGGATGAGGGACTTTCTGATGATGATGGTGCTGCACACGTAGATGAACCGCATTCAGAACTGGACGAGCCTAAGTCTACGCAACCCTCTTTGGACTTTAGGAAAGTTTTGGCTCTGTTCAAAGAGATGTTTCCGGACCAGTTTGTGTCTGTGGCTCCGCGTTCTCCTCCGTCAGAGTTTGTGTTAGGCATGCCGTCAACCACACCTGCCTTTACTAGACTCGTCCTCGCACGCTCGTCCAAGAGAGCTTTGCGGGTGATAGGAGAATGGCTGCAGTCCAAAAAGAGTTTAGGGAAGACAGCTTTTACGTTTCCCCCTGCTAGACTCTCTTCTAGATCGAGCGTCTGGTATGCCACGGGAGAAGTTCTCGGCTTGGGAGTTCCTGCCTCTGCCCAGGGCGACTTCTCAAGTCTTGTAGACTCTCCCCGCCGCCTAGCCATGAGACGCTCAAAGATATGTTGGTCATCTTCGGACCTGGACCACCTTTTGAAAGGTATATTTAGAGCCTTCGAGGTTTTTAACTTCTTAGACTGGTGTCTAGGAGCTCTAAGCAGAAAGATCTCTCCGACGGAGAAGGAGACTTCCTTGCTCATTATGTCCTGCATGGACAAGGCCGTACGTGATGGGTCTAATGAGCTTGCTGCATCTTTTGTGTCCGGAGTCCTTAAGAAGCGTGAAAACCTATGCTCATTCCTTTCAGCTGGAGTTACACCATGCCAGAGATCCGAACTTCTGTTTGCTCCTCTTTCCAAGTGCCTTTTTCCAGAGGACCTGATTAAGGAGATTGCCGCTTCTTTGATACAGAAGGATACTCACGATCTTGTTGCGTCCTCTGCTCGCAAAGCCTCCCCTTTGCCTACCTTGTCAGCTAGACCAAGGATGGACACTCCAGCGTCCCGTTTTATTCCGCCCTTTCGTGGCAGAGCCTCCAGCAGAGGAGGTGCTCGTGCCGAAGGGAGACGTGGAAAGAAGAAAGGAACCAAGTCCTTTAAGGGCAGAGTCTGACTGCCAGCTTCTTCAGACAGCAGTGGGAGCCAGACTCAAGAACTTCTGGCAGACCTGGGAAAAGAGAGGCGCAGATGCACAATCTGTGAAGTTGCTCAGAGAGGGGTACAAGATCCCGTTTGTACGAAAACCCCCTCTAGCAACGTCTCCCATCGATCTCTCTCCCAGGTACAGAGAGGAAGACAAGAGACGAGCATTGAAACAGGAAGTGTCTCTCTTACTAGAGAAGGGAGCGGTAGTCAAAGTCCTGGACCATCAAACCCCGGGATTCTACAACCGTCTCTTCTTGGTGTCAAAGAAGACAGGAGGGTGGAGTACCGGTGCTAGACGTCAGTGCGCTGAATGTCTTTGTCACAAAGCAGACGTTCTCCATGGAGACCACAAAGTCGGTTCTAGCAGCGGTCAGAAGGGAAGACTGGATGGTCTCGTTAGACCTAAGGGACGCCTACTTCCACGTCCCCATCCACCCAGACTCCCAACCTTTTCTGAGATTCGTTTTCGAAAAGGTTGTCTACCAGTTTCAAGCCCTGTGCTTTGGCCTAAGCACAGCTCCTCTTGTGTTTACGAGGCTGATGAGGAATGTAGCCAAATTCCTTCATTTAGCGGACATCCGAGCCTCCCTCTATTTGGACGACTGGCTTCTCAGAGCTTCTTCCAGTCGTCGCTGTCTGAAGGATCTAAAGTGGACTCTAGATCTGACCAAGGAATTGGGTCTCCTTGTCAATATGGAAAAGTCACAAGTGGTCCCATCCCAAACTATTGTGTATTTAGGGATGGAGATTCACAGTCTAGCTTTTCGGGCTTTTCCGTCGGCCCCCAGAACAAGCCAAGCCCAGTTATGCATCCAGAACATGCTGAAGAAGGAACGATGTTCAGTCAGGCAGTGGATGAGTCTGATAGGGACGCTATCATCCCTGGAACAGTTCGTGTCATTAGGAAGACTACACCTCTGTCCTCTTCAATATCACCTAGCATTTCACTGGAAAAAGGACAAGACGCTAGAAGCGGTCTCGATCCCCATTTCCGAGAAGATGAAGTCTTGCCTGACATGGTGGAAGGACAGTATCAGCCTCAGAGAGGGTCTGCCCCTGGCTGTTCAGACTCCCAACCACGTTCTCTTCTCGGACGCATCGGACGTAGGCTGGGGCGCGACATTAGACGGTCGGGAATGCTCGGGAATATGGAACTCGAGTCAAAGGACAATGCATATCAACTGCAAGGAGCTACTGGCAGTACATCTGGCCTTGAAAAGCTTCAGGTCTCTCCTTCAAGGCAAAGTGGTGGAGGTGAACTCGGACAACACCACTGCTTTGGCGTACATCTCCAAGCAAGGAGGGACCCACTCACTGACGTTGTACGAGATCGCAAGGGACCTCCTCACCTGGTCAAAAGGTCTAGACATATCGCTAGTAACGAGGTTCATCCAAGGCAACTTGAATGTCATGGCAGATTGTCTCAGTCGGAAGGGACAAATCATTCCAACAGAATGGACCCTCCACAAGGATGTATGCAAGAGACTTTGGGCCACCTGGGGCCAGCCAACCATAGATCTCTTCGCAACCTCGATGACCAAGAGGCTCCCAATTTATTGCTCACCAATCCCGGACCCAGCAGCAGTTCATATAGATGCCTTTCTCCTAGATTGGTCACATCTAGATCTATATGCATTCCCTCCGTTCAAGATTGTCAACAAGGTACTGCAGAAGTTCGCCTCTCACGAAGGGACAAGGTTGACGCTAGTGGCTCCCCTCTGGCCCGCGAGGGAATGGTTCACCGAGGTACTTTGATGGCTAGTAGACGTTCCCAGAACTCTTCCTCTAAGGGTGGACCTTCTACGTCAGCCACACGTAAAGAAGGTACACCAAGGCCTCCACGCTCTTCGTCTGACTGCCTTCAGACTATCGAAAGACTCTCGAGAGCTAGAGGCTTTTCGAAGGAGGCAGCCAGAGCGATTGCTAGAGCAAGGAGAACATCCACCCTTAGAGTCTACCAATCGAAGTGGGAAGTCTTCCGAAACTGGTGCAAGTCAGTATCTGTATCCTCGACCAGTACCTCTGTAACTCAAATAGCTGACTTCCTCTTATACCTGAGGAAAGAACGATCTCTTTCAGCTCCCACTATCAAGGGTTACAGAAGCATGTTGGCATCAGTCTTCCGTCACAGAGGCTTAGATCTTTCCAACAATAAAGATCTACAGGACCTCCTTAAGTCTTTTGAGACCACGAAGGAGCGTCGTTTGGTTACACCTGGTTGGAATTTAGACGTGGTACTAAGATTCCTCATGTCAGACAGGTTCGAGCCGCTACAATCAGCCTCCCTGAAAGATCTCACCTTAAAGACTCTTTTCCTGGTATGCTTAGCCACAGCTAAAAGAGTCAGTGAGATTCATGCCTTCAGCAAGAACATCGGATTTTCATCTGAAACGGCTACATGTTCTCTACAACTTGGTTTTCTAGCCAAAAACGAGCTGCCTTCTCGACCTTGGCCGAAATCGTTCGATATTCCAAGCTTATCGAATATGGTTGGAAATGAACTAGAAAGAGTCTTATGCCCTGTGAGAGCTCTTAAGTTCTATTTAAAACGAACTAAACCTTTACGAGGCCTGTCTGAAGCTTTATGGTGTTCAGTTAAGAAACCATCTTTGCCTATGTCAAAGAATGCTTTATCCTATTTTATCAGACTGTTAATACGAGAAGCTCATTCCCATCTGAGTGAGGAAGACCAAGCTTTGCTGAAGGTAAGGACACACGAAGTTAGAGCTGTCGCAACTTCCGTGGCCTTTAAACAAAATAGATCTCTGCGAAGTATAATGGACGCAACCTATTGGAGAAGCAAGTCAGTGTTCGCGTCTTTTTATCTTAAGGATGTCCAGTCTCTTTACGAGGACTGCTACACTCTGGGACCATTCGTAGCAGCGAGTACAGTAGTGGGTGAGGGCTCAACCACTACAATTCCCTAATTCCATAACCTTTTTAATCTTTCTCTTGAAATGTTTTTATTGTTGTTTTTGGGTTGTCCGGAAGGCTAAGAAGCCTTTCGCATCCTGGTTGATTTGGCGGGTGGTCAAAGTCATTTCTTGAGAAGCGCCTAGATTAGGGGTTTTGATGAGGTCCTGTTGTATGGGTTGCAACCCTTGATACTTCAGATCCTAGGGGTCGATCAACATCCTAAGAGGATCGCGAGGCTCCGTAAGGAAGACGTACTTAAAAAGGCAGAGTAATTGTTCAAGTCGACTTCCTTACCAGGTACCTATTTATTTTGTTTTTGTTATTTTGATAACTTCTAAAATGAAATAAAAACTCTTAGCTCATAATAATGTAAACATATATTGCTGGTCTCTACCCACCCCCCTGGGTGTGAATCAGCTATTATAATCACCGGCTAAGTTAAATATTGAAAAATGTTATTTTGATTATAAAATAAATTTTTGAATATACTTACCCGGTGATTATAAATTAAAGGACCCTCCCTTCCTCCCCAATAGAGACGCAGTGGAACGAGGAGAAAATTGAGTCTTTGTTTACATTGAGTACTGGGTATCTGGACGACAGATGGCGCTGTTGGGCACACCCGCAACCTGTGTAGCGATCGCTGGCGAGTTTTACCTTAGAGTTTTCTGTCGAGCAACAGAGTTGCAGCTATTATAATCACCGGGTAAGTATATTCAAAAATTTATTTTATAATCAAAATAACATTTTACTTCACTTTGAAAGATATATGAATTATTTTTTTTTGTTAAATCACATTTAAATGTTGCTTACTAAATATCCATTGGAGGCCACCTCGAAATGCTGAACATTTTGTAAAATATTCTTGAATACTTCTGGACTACGATACAGTACTGCAAGGAAGACTACATTTTAACCAAGGAGTCCAGCAGAAAAGTAATATTTTCAGTATTTACAAATTTCCTACAATCTCTTGCTTACTTACTTTACTTTGATGGCTGCTTTTCCGGTCCCATACAGCAGGGGAACCCCACTCTCTACAGGACCTCCACTGTCGTTTTATGTTGTTCGTTCAGAGTATTTAACGTTTCATATTACATATTGTTCATTTACTGTTATATCGTCACTGTCAAAAGACTCGTGAAATAAGAAAGTCTTCAGTTTCCTCTTGAAAGCCTTAATGTCTTCAATCATTCGAATGTTTCGTGGGAGCTTATTATATAGTCTTGGGGCTGCATATTTAAAGGCTCTGGAGCCTAAAGTGGATATAAATTTAGGTTCCAACAGTTTGAGGCCATCAGTAATTATTCTCGTGTTGACACGATTTTGTTGGCTGCGCTATATGTAGCAATTCTCTTAAGTATTTTGGATGCCCGGTTCTGATAACTTGGTGGGTTATTGTACATATTTTAAATTCAATTCTCGCTTTAATCGGCAGTCGGTGTAAATTGATTAGTATAGGGGTGATCCTTTTATCAGTCTTGCTCCTCTGTTTATAATGTTTTGTAATTTCTTAAGTTGCACTTTTGGTAAATTGTAGTAGATAGAGTTGCAGTAGTCAATCCTGGTAATAACACAGTTTATCACAAGTTTCTTTACAGAATTTTCGTCCAGGTACTTTATTATAAATGCAATATTTCTTAGATGATAACCAGCAGTTTTTATTACATTATTTATTTGGGCCTTTAGAGACAGGTTACAGTCAAGAAATACACCTAGATCTCGAACTTTACTAGATATCGGCACAGAGTCATTATTTATGTTCATTTGAATATCACCTAAGTTTCTCACGCTATTTCTCTTGCCCACCACCATGAATTCAGTTTTGTTCTCATTTAATTTTAGTTGATTAAATGTCATCTATTCTCTAACACTATCAAGGATTCGGTTTAGAGTTTCAGTAGTGTCATGTATATCATTTATGGAGAAGTAAAATTGTGTGTCATCTGCAAATCTTCACGCCATGCCTTTGTAGCATTTTCGATAGACCAATAGTATAGATGCAGAATAAGATTGGGCCAAATACACTCCCCTGGGGTATCCCTCTTTTTAAGGGTTCATATGGTGAACAAGAGTTTCCAATTTGTACACAGTAATTTCTACCAACTAAGTAGTCTTTTAGGTATTTGAAGGCTTAAAACCTATGAATACTAAATAAAAATAAATATACATGTATTATAGTAAATTCATCATACATATGTTTCAAAACTGCATTAATATATTTTGGTTAAAGTTTTTAAGTACGATAGTTCTACGTGCGGTAAGCTATATCTAACAGGACAGATTATTAAATCTAGTAGGTTGTAATATTGATATTGAGTAGGCTATAATATACAGGGAGTCCTTGGGTTACGACGGTCCCGACTTATGCTGTTTCGAGGTTATGAACGCGCCCCATAAAAATATAAAATACAATATTATGCGTCGTTCTGTCTTACATCGTTAGCGTCCTAAGCGACGTAAACAATTGCGAACTAGTTTCTAGCAAGCAGCGGATGAATACGCTTTGTTTCGGTTGTTGGCGAGGAAGACGGCGTCAGTCACGTCACTCAGTTTCAGTGATACGCCATTTTGGTTGTGTACGCCGGTTCTCTCTCTCACGTGTTTGATCGTTTTTTTAACTTTTTGCCCTTCGTTATTACTCCAAAGCTTAAGGCAGATTCTTCTGATGGCAGTGCATCAAAGAAAAGAAAGGCCATCACCATGAATGTAAAATTAGACATTATTAAGCGATCTAAAATTGGTGAAATGCCAACGAACATTGGCCAGTCGCTTGGCCTTAGTCGTTCGACCGTGGCTACCATTCTTAAGGATAAAGAGCGCATCGTTCAACATGTGAAAGGATCTGCACCTATGGAATTAACAGTGATAACCAAGCAGTGTAGTGGTTTAATTATTGAAATGGAAAGGTTACTGTATTGGTGCCTTGGTTGGAAGATCAAAGTCAACGGCGTATTCCGGTGAGCCTTATGGTGATTCAGGAGAAAGCGAAAAGGTTGTTTGAAGCGTTGAAAAAAGAAAGGGGGGAAGAAAGTGAAAGTTAAGAGTTTTCGGCTAGTAGGGGTTGATTTATGCGATTTAAGGCTCGAGTCAATTACCATAACCTTAAAGTGCAAGGTGAAGCTGCTAGTGCGGATGAGAAAGCAGCAAGTGAATTTCCTAAAGCATTGTCCGAGATAATTAGGGAGGGGGGTTATTCTGCTTATCAAGTGTTCAACGTGGATGAGACAAGTTTATTTTGGAAGCGTATGCCTAACCGTACATACATCGCAAAGGAGGAGAAGTCAGCACCTGGTCATAAAGCCAGCAAGGAGAGGCTAACTTTACTTCTTGGGGGAAATGCTGCTGGCGACTTCAAACTGAAGCCATTGCTGCTGTATCAGGCTGAAAATCCAAGGGTACTCAAGGGCATTTGGAAGAGTCAACTCCCAGTCATTTGGAAGGCAAATAAGAAGGCATGGGTGACACTTGCAGTGTTTGAGGACTGGTTTATCAACCATCTTGTGCCTAGTGTGGAGCGGTATTGCACCAAAAAGGGTATCCCCTTTAAGGTGTTGCTAGTGCTGGACAATGCCCCTGGACACCCTGCCCAGCTGGGAGACTTTCACCCCAATGTCAAGGTGGTTTACCTTCCACCTAAAACCACGGCCCTTTTACAGTCTATGGACCAAGGAGTGATTGCTTCGATCAAGGCCTACTACCTCCGAAGGACAATTGCTGTGGCATTACAGGCAACTGAAACAAAGAAGGACTTGACTCTGAAGGACTTTTGGAAGTCCTACAACATCCTTGATGCTGTGAAGAACATTGCTGATTCCTGGGAGGAGGTGAAGATTACAAACATGAATGGTGTTTGGAGGAAACTATGTCCTCAATTTGTGAATGATTTCCTTGGGTTTGAGGACACAGTTGACCATGTTATTAAAAACATTGTTGCCCTGAGTAAGGAAATCGATCTGGAAATAGAAGTTGATAATGTTACAGAGCTGCTGGAATCTGATGGAGAGGAGTTATCTGCTGGGGACTTGATACAGCTGGAGAAGCAGATCATCGAGGAAGAAGAAGAAACCCCCACCCCAGAGGCTAAGGCTTTCACAAGGCAGGGCTTGTCTAAAGGTTTTGCCGAGATACAGCAAGCATTGGCAACTTTTGAGGCTCAGGATCCTAACATGGAAAGGTTCACCAGGGTTTCCAGAGGCATCATGGATTTACTGCAGTGTTACAAGGAGATCTTGGATGAGAACAGGATCCTGTCTGACCAGTCTAACCTGAAGTGGTTTTTTAAGAAAGTAGTCAGACCTGCCTGTACTACTCCAGATTTGCCAGCAACAGAGCCTCTACCCTCTACCTCAGCTTCCTCTATTGCTACAGAGCCTCTACCGTCTACCTCGGCTACCTCTATTGCTACAGAGCCTCTACCGTCTACCTCAGCTGCCTCTACTACTCCAGCTTCTCCACCACCTTCTGTAGGTTCTGCATCACTTGCTTCAGCTTTTCCACCATCTTTCTCAGTTCCAGAGAATCCTGACTCACCTGCCCCAGTTTCTCCAGCATCTTCCTCTCCACAATAAACCTGTCTCTCCGTCCCTTGCAACATCCCTTCCAGTGTGCAAGCCAACCATAGGAATAAGGTGAGGAATTGTTCTTTTTTTTTTTTTTATTAATATTTACTTTAATTCATGTGGTAAGGAATTGTTTTCTCTTTTTCTAATACTTTTTTATGTCATTTGTTATATTTTATTATAGTACAATACTTTATAGTAATGTACGTATAGAGTAATTTATTTATGATGTTCCGACTTACACTGAAATTCGGGTTATACCGCGTCTTAAGAACGGATCAACGTCCTAAGTCGAGGACCCTCTATATCATTAGCTAGCTAGAGTGAAAATAATAGCCTATCAGTTTAAGGGGACCATCTGCTATGGTGTATAAATTAAAAACTTGAAAAATCGAAAATAAAGTTATTGTTTCAACGCCTCCACTTCTGACGAAGAGGACAACTATTCAACATGACAGAAGCTGGCGTGAATGCGTTAGGACACAGATGGCCACCCCGTGACGTGCCGGAGCGGCAACAAGGCTGCTAACAACTCTACAGCTACTTACTAATGCCCATCGGCCCCAGTTATGCTATAACTACACAAGATTCCAGGTTGCTGCGAAGAATTGTTCAAACGGTTGTCAGTGGGAAAAAAACATATAAGTAGGCCATTGCTTGCGGCGGTGGCCTCCCGTTACTAATCATTTCTTTTTACATGATGCAGGTACGGGCGTGGGATTTTTGGTAAACACGGGTGCTTGACGTTCTCCTGCCAAAGCCACTCTCCAGAATACGACATAGTCTGTCTTAATCTGCCAACTTCCACTTGGTAGCTGCCAACGGATATGTGATACCCAGCTACAATTTCAAGAACCTCACATTATCATTTGGAAGCATCAAACATTGCTAGAAGTTTCTTGTTGCTGACGTCACATTGCCAATCCTTGGCATGGATTTCTTCTCACATTACCACCTCCTGATTGATGTCGCTCACCGACGGCTAGTCAACGCACTCTTACTGGTCCACATTTCTTCAACCTGGCCCCTCCAACCTCGCTTTCCACATCAGTGCACCCACAGAAACCTACGCCCAACTCCTCACCTCCTCACGTCGTACCCGTTGTCTTCTGTCCAGAACTTCACCAAACAGCCACGGTTCCCACCAAACATGGTATTTATCACTGCGAAGAATTGTTCAAATGGTTGTCAGTGGGCAAAAAACATATAAGTAGGCCATTGCTTGCGGAGGTGGCCTCCCGTTACTAATCTTTTCTTTTTACATGATGCAGATACGGGCGTGGGATTTTTGGTAAACATGGGTGCTTTACGTTCTCGTTCTCCTGCCAAAGCCACTCTCCAGAATACGACATAGTCTGTCTTAATCTGCCAACTTCCACTTGGTAGCTGCCAACGGATATGTGATACCCAGCTACAGTTTCAAGAACCTCACTTTATCATTTGGAAGCATCAAACATTGCTAGAAGTTTCTTGTTGCTGATGTCACATTGCCAATCCTTGACATGGATTTCCTCTCACATCACCACCTCCTGATTGATGTCGGCTAGTCAACGCAGACTCTTACTTGTCCACATTTCTTCAACCTGGCCCCTCCAACTTCGCTTTCCACGTCAGTGCACCCACGGAAACCTACGCCCACCTCCTCACCTCCTCACGTCGTACCCGTTGTCTTCTGTCCAGAACTTCACCAAACAGCCACGGTTCCCACCAAACATGGTATTTATCACTATATCAAGAATATGTAGTCCCCAGTGTTTGCCTGATTCAGGCACCTGGCACCAGATCGTTTGGCAGCCACTAAACAAACGTTCTCCAAAAATGGAAGAAATTATCCTTTGCCATCCACTCCATGGTCATCACCCTTACACATCGTCCTGAAGAAAGATGGCTCCCTGAGTGTGTGTGTGTGTGTGGGTGGGGGGGAGGGGGGGGGGGGGGGCATTACAGGCATTTGAACATGCAGACAAAACTGGATCACTGCCCCCTTCCATACATTGCCGACATGACCTCCTACTTGTACAAAGCGAAGGTTTTCTCCATGCTCGACCTCCTGAAGGGGTATTATCAGGTGCCCATGACCCTAGAAGACATCCCAAGACTGCTATCACCATCCCCTTCGGTACATACACCTTCAATTTTTCCTGTTTTGGCCTTCATAATATTGGGGCCACTTTTCAATGCCTCATGAATGGCATCTTAGGGGACCTCCTCTTTGTATGTTACGTGGACGACATACTTTAGTTCTCTTCCTAATAAGAAGAACACCTCCGTCACCTATGAATAGTGTTCAAAACAGCCTTGTAGTCCAGTACGACAAGTGTACCTTTGGCGCCAAAGAAGTATTGTTCTTGGGGCATCACATCACTCCTGAAGGAGTTCACTTCCTCCCTGAGAAGTTAGCAGCTGTTCAGAACTTCCCTCATGCCCTCGACTGTCAAAGCATAGCAAGAATTCTTGGGCATGACCAACTATTATCACAGTTTCCTGCCAGCTATCGCTGCCCCCCCCCCCCCCCCCCCCTCACTCAAGAGCAAGCCAAAAGACCTGAAATGGATACAGCCTTTTGCAATGCAAGTAATGCCCTATCTACCACTGCTGCTCTTACTTTTACCATGCCACATGCACCTCTCCTCTCCATGTCACTATTGGTGCAGTATTTGAGCGGTGGTCAACGTCTTGCCCCCAGAACACTGCCCAAGGTAGAATCCGGCTAATCTACCTTCAACAGCTAATTGCTGGCGGTGCCCTTGGCTGTCCGTCACTTTCACCACTTCTTAGAAGATACGCCCTTCATCATTTGTGTGGACCAAATGCCTCCGGTGTGCGCCTTCACTCGACAGTTCGATGACTGGTCCGCCCGTCAACGCCGACCTCTCTCTGCTGTGGCTAACTACAATTGAACTCTTTAACACGTCCCTGGGAAAATAAATCCCGTGGCTCATGGCCTTTCAAGAAAGACATTTGCTGTCATTCACCTGGGATTGGATTACAACGCCTTGGCAGAAGTCTAACGAAAAGATCCAGAGTACCAAGCTTGTAGGACATTTTGTACATCACTCCGATGGGAAGACGTTCTCCTTGACGACTCCAATGCCACCCTCCTCTGTGAGGTCAGTCCTAGTAGACCAAGACCGTGGATACCTGCTCCCATGCGCCGACAGGTGTTTAATTTCATTTGTGGCCTTGCACATCCTTCTAGACAGTGGCATTGCAGACTAGTGGCCAGATGAGAGAATTCTTCCCACCCCCACCCGCCTAGCAGAAGCGGTCCTTACCACTTTTCCCTCCTCTGGAGGGTTTCAAGCCCTTTTGATCTCTGGCAGGAAAAGGCTGCTTAGACACCTTTTTCGAGGACTATGGAATTGGATGTCTAGGCCCTGGGGAGGAGGGAGTCTTTGGTGGAATTCCTCCATTGCTCCTTGACCTCTTCTGGCCTGAATAGGGCTGTAACATCAAGGGTTGAGTTCCTGAGCCTAGTAACCTTAGCCTTGGGTTTGTGAAACCTTTCAATCACAGCATTTGAGAATTGTATTCTCCCATAGGTTAACAACCTGATGGGAGAGGAATTCCAAAGTCTGAGTGCTGGACAAGATGTTTCCATGGACCTCCTTGTAGGTTCCTTGGACTAATCCGCATACTTTGGCACTTTCTCCATGTTAAGGATCTTAGATGCGGAAAACGAGGCTGAGAGCCCAGAAAGCCTCTCTATCAGGATACCTCTAGAGAGCCTCTACCGAAGGATCTAGAGGTAAAACCAGTAGGGGCTCGTGTATCCTCATAACACCTCTTCTGCTCGATGAAGGAAGATGGGAGGAGTTTAGAGGACGAGCCTGCTCGACATGAGCTACAGGAGCTGGCGATCTTAGAGAATGCCGCCTTTCTGGCTGCTGTCAAACCCTTAGACCACTTAGGTGATCTTTGGGTCCCATATACATAGTCCAAGACTGTGTACTTGCCTTCCTGAGTGGCTGTCTCTGGGTTGGCCAACCCATTGATAGCCCTCATGCAGGCTATGACTTGCCAGAAGGCGTACTCTGACTACCTAAGCTCAGCTTCTGAATGGAATTTTGGACTAGCTTCCCTAGAGAGGTAGTCGTTATCGGAGTCCATATCATCATCCACGTCCAAGCTCTCACCCATACAAGCCTGGGGTGGGTCGAGGTCATCAACAGAAGGGATGTCTCCTGAAACTCCTGCCACTGAAGATCTAGCTCTCTTTTGTAACATGGTCTGGAAAGTGCCTGTCGTAACGCAGAGGTCTGAACCTCTCGCAGGATGTTATTCGTTCTCTGTTGGTGGTCTGGAGAAGTGTCTTAATTCGGGCAGAGCTACTTCAATTGGCGAAGGCCAGAAGTAAGGCACAAGTGAGATCTCTCGTGGAGCTATGCCCGTACTCGAGCGAGGATAATGTAAATCGGCGTGAGGAGCCTGCTTCGGCATCCTTCTCCTGCTTTACCGTCATGACTAGTGCCAATTCCGGGCGAGAGAGATCCTGCTAAATCCCATGATATCCCCTTACTGCTCCACGAGGTTTTCCGAAGGGAGAGAGAATCATAGGGGGCTCTGGGGCCCTCACCCTGCTAGAAACGGGCCTCTTCCTGGGGTCTGTCGGGAAAGCAGAAGGAAACTAACTTCTCCAAAGGGATCCTCGGTGTAGAGGCCACTGCTGACTCTGCTTGAGTGGTTATGGAAGTAAGAACCTTTGCTCTGGCTGGGTAGCGTCCACCATTGCTTGCTTGATGGCCTTGAGCAAACTATTGAACCAAGATGGCCGTTTCACATACAGCAGACAGGTCCAGAGTGTTCTTGGGGAAGCCTGAGAGATAGAGATCGCTACCTCGGGAAATGCAGCCTCGGCACCTGAAACTGAGGGGGAGAAGAACTCCAAAGAAGCATCTCAAGGACCTCCTGAGTGATCTTCCAAGGGCATCTGGAGTGATGGGCACGCCAGCACACTTGTTTGGCAATTCCCTGAATCCTTCTGGAAAAGAGATGGGACGTCTGCCTCTTGCTGGTGTCGTTGAAGGCTTATTCGCTGATGCTGTTGCCTCTCTGCTGTGCTGTCAGAGACCTGGACCTTCCTTGCTAGCAGGAGCGGGTGAAAAACTTGGGGAAGCACATAAAGAGCGATCGTAAATATCAGTTTTACGCACCGCATGCGATCCTCACACAGACGGTGAGTGTGGTGGTGAATGCAGGGCAGGTGTCGGAGACGTCCCATGGGCTGGGTAAGTCATAAAAATATTCGCATCTCGTTTTGCAGCATGAAAATTTTGTAATCAGCAGATTCTTTCGTAAAGAGAGGTATGACCGTATATATATATATATATATATATATATATAACGCACTGGAGATCAACAGGCAGGTGATTGACGAGCCGGTGAGCATCAACGCGCAAGGGAGCGACATGTTACTGGCGAGCGTCGTGTTGGCGATCTGCGCGCATAAGATTGAAGAGATGTAGCATGACACATTGGCGATCAGCAAGCCTGTGAGAGGGGATCATGTATATGGCGATTGGTGAGCATGTGAATGACGCGTTGGCGAGCAGGAGACCGTCGCACTGGTAAACAGCGAGATGGCAAGTAGTGTCCAGGCGAACAACAACATGACAAGAGGTGTGCCAGAGATCACTGGGCAGGAGAGAGTCGTCTGGTGAGAGATTGTCTAGGAGGGCGAGATAGTGAATGGCGCGTTAGAATACCATGTGCTGGCGAACAGTGAACTGATGGAGACCAGAGATCATGCGGAGACGTGTGAAGGAAAATAGTGGAAGGCGAGCGTCCAACCAGAGTGACCATCATCAGCAATAGGAAAAAAATTGTGAGCAGAGCATCAACCATGCGCCGGTGAGTGACGATCACAAGGTGTTGCGTGACGAGCACGAGCTGGAGAGGGACGATCCCGAGAAGACCAACGATCACGAGCAGGAGAATCATCGCCAACTGGAGCACTGCCTGATGAAGGGTGAGGACGAAGATCTCGGAGCACATAGAGGAGGACTACTGTCCCTGGAAGACGAAGAGATCCAAGGATGGTGTGTGAACTCTTCGCCTGCAGGAGGTTGCCAAAGAGCGGGCAAGCAGGCGCTCTGATTACGTCAGTGTGCAAGACTAGCAGGAGCAGGTGAAGGCAAGAGATGGTCCTTGCAGACAGCAAAAGCATCCACAGGAGACAGGTCTTCTACCTCGGAGGAACCAGGGGAAGGACTCCTTCAGGTCCCCTGCTGCAGAAGTTCCAAGAGCACCTCCTTGAAAGGAGGCCCAGCCACACTCAGTGATGGGCATGCCTGCAGAACATCTGAAAAACAGAAGTAGTCACCCGAGGGCAGGGGCGAAGTTGGTTCTCTAGGGGAAGCTGATATGTCCCCGAAGCCCCAAGGCTACCCTGGCGTTAGTTGGTCCACGCTTCTACTTTATTGTCCCTCGTAAGATGCCAAACGAGCAGGAGCTTCAGGAAGAGATTAGGGGGGGGGGTGAAAATATTCAAGGTTTCTTTGCCCTTAAGGAAGACCCCAAAGACGAAGAATCTCTCGTAGATTTCTTCTTCCGCCGTTGCCCAAATCTCTTTACTGGGAGGCAGACCACTCGCTACACTCCTCGCAGGTGGAACCTTGCTTATGGCGACATCCTCTGCAGGTTAGACATAAAGAATGGGGGTATGTCTCGACAGAGGACATGATGTAGCAAGAGCGCCCTTCAGGCCCTGGACAAATAAGCATGAGGATGTAAGAAAGTACACGCACACCTGAAAAGAAAAAGCAATGAATTTGTAATGGCCAAGTCTTGCAAAGCAGAGAGCAGACACATCCGTTCTCCTCAAGCCAAAAGAAAAAAAAATACTGTTTCACTGGTGTGGAGTGGGAGGGGTAGCTGGCAAACCCCGCTACCCCTTCACTACTATCGCTAACTAGCAGTTGGGTGGTTGCCATATCGCTAAAAGTCTCAATGGCTAGTCTTCCAGCTTTGTCGAAAGGTAATCCCTATTAGATAGGTTTGAAGTGTCGGAACAAACTGAAAATATTTATGAAAATATATTGTGAATCTTGTGTGAATAACCATAACTTCAAACTTCAATCCACAAAAATAATTCACAACCTCAAACGAATCCACGAAAATAATTCACAAGTACACTCTGGGTTGCAAAAATAATATATAAATTTTTTTTTAAATACAGTACTTTATTAGACTAGTAGATCATTAATACAAAAAACAGTATGGCATATTATACCAATTGTGTCCTTTAATATTTGGAAATTATAAAAAGAAAAATTTATAACACTGAATCTACATTGATTTCATCATTAGCATTCCAAGACAGTTTTCCTTTCCAGACTTATATTTCTTTGTTATTCCTGTTATTTGGCTTGGCGATTCCAATTTCTGGATAACTAATCATCCATTCCCATTTACCCAAACAATATAAAGGAATAACTAAAAACAATATAATTTGGAACATTCTGCCATTTTCAACCATATTTGTATAACCAGTGCTGGAAAATTACATTTAATGTAAAACTTACACTATAAGGAAAACTAAGGTTTTCAGGTGAGAAGATATACCATAAACTTGGTAACAATTTGATTGTTAGGTGGGAATATTAACAAATGGTATACACTATACCAGATTCACTACAAAAAACTAATTTCCTCATGAAAGAACAAATAGAAATTTGTGATAATTGGTAGCCAAAAAATTTCAAACCCAACAAAACTATAAGAATACAAGAAATGTTACTCTCACCAGCAATAAATTGCACTGGAGTATAAAATGAGGCATTTCTTCAAGCATTATAAGTACAGAATTACACATAGCTTGGCAAGATACTATACTTATCATGAGAAAAATAAAGGATTTGTATTCATTAAATTAAGGTACACTACAAATAAACCTTTTCAAACTAGATATCAACTTCACGCAATCTACTTTTCATAAAATGCATAAGCAATCAGAAAAATAATATACGGTAAGATAAAGCTAGTGAAATGCCATCAGATATGGAAAAATTAATACTCCATTAAATACAGATACAAGTTCCTGGACAGACTATTCGCTGAACGACTTGCACTAAGAAAGCTGTTTTAGGCATCCCTGCTATTGGAAATGATGAGCAACCCCCCCCCTCCCCCTACACCAATTATGAAACCAAGAAGTTGGATTTCAACCTTTTCACATCTTTTTTTAGGTTACAAAATAAACAATGTAAGGTTACCAATACAGAGAAGTCTGGCTTAAGACTTGAAGAGGTTCTTAGATTTCATAATAAATTTTATGTTATTGTATTTTCAATTTGCTAGTTACATGTGTGATTTTCTAACAAATCTCTTTCATCTTGGAAATTTCTTCTAGTTCAAAACATGAGCTATTATAAGGCCCTGTCTTCCTAATTGTGTCTGTTCACAAGCCAGAGCCCTGACTTGTCATTAGCCTCATTCTATATTCTGAGAGTTCTACAAGAGAAAATTGTGATTACCTTTAAATCAAAACAGCAGTTTGACAGAACTAGTATAGTACTCAAATGCTCTACTTATATAATCTAGTTATGTAAATGATTTTAAAAATTTTCATAAAGTTCAGATGTTTATATAGTAATGAATAGGTGTCCATATATGTATTACCTGATCACAGTATTGCATTCACACTCCTACACCATCAAAAAAAGAGCTTCGTTCTAGAGGATATGAAATTCTGAGATGGTATAGATTGATTTCTCCAACTAACAAACACCAAACTATTTCCAAATGAGAATTCACCTGAATGTTTAAATTTTAAAAACAATAATCTCATCCAATTTAAACATAGAAGAGGAAATCTAAGATTAATTATCTGTTCTATAGCATTATTTGCCTTTTTTTATATCTGGCAAAAAAACTATAGTAAAGCAAGATATAATCAAAATAACCTAATCCATATTTTTTGTTAACTTTCTATCATTCAAATTCATTCTGGCTATAAATAAGGCACTTCTAAGAACAATGCAGGTTGTTTCTCCAGAAGATATAACTTCCCCTTTGTCTTAATACCTTAATTGGTTTTATATTAGTGATGCAATGGATCCCAACCTCGGGTCTACGGTTGCACCTCTATGCTCCACTACCCTTGTATCCGAGGGTTTTCTCAAGACGGTCACTGTTCCCTTGATGGCAGCAATCTGCACCTCTTATGCTTGGGCAACTTGGTATCACCTGAAGGTATTGTCTGAGGTTTTTCTTCATAAATCTTGTTGCCCTCACCACCACAGATATTCCTATTTCTTTCAGTTCCCATGTATTTTTCACGTCGTTCTTCAGTTCTTGATATTTTGTTATTTTCTGCCTCTCAGCTCTATTGAGGCCAAAATCACTGGGTACTGTCACATCTATAATTGCTGTTTTTCCTTCTTTATTCCAGATCACAATATCAGGTCTTATAGCACCTGCTTCTATAAATCTCCCTGTCGAGATTATCTTATCATAAAAGATGGTAATGCCTCTGTTGGAGATAACTGGATCTGGTACATGCTCCCATACCTTATCTTTTACTTCAATTTTGTATTCTTTTACATATTTTCCAATGTGTATATATTTACAGATCTTATTGTGACAAGCTGTGTAGTGACCATCTGCAAGTAGAGTATGAGGCTTCATATCCACAAGAAAATCACAATATTTTACTTTTATGAAGATAAACCCCTATATTACAGTGCAAAATTATTCAAAAGTAAAGCACCACAGTACATTTCTAGTATTCCATCTCCTGTCTTAGGGTTAGCATCAGATATTTATTCTTAATTTTGAAATTCACAGGGCTGTTTTATTTAAAATAGCAAAGTCAGCTGTACTGTACATAAAATGTACATAATGTATCAGTACGTGAAATCTGGAAAAAAAATACCTATACAGAACCATTTCTATACCATACTTGATTAAAAATGTGAGCCTACTAAAAGCAAGTTGGAGCTCTTTAAAGGAAGTACAGTAACATTAAAATTGATTGAAGGTCTCAAAACTATATATACTGCTAAGAGACTATCCCCTAGAAACTTTTTTCTACTGTGTATAAGCACTAATTAAACATCTTTTAGTTAAGATGTGAACCAAAAAGCTATCAAAGATGAAAATTCCACTTGCACACATTCACGACACAAATTAAAAAATTTTAAAAAAATTTATGCGATTTCCCAGAAAAAGAGAATTACAAACAATAAAAAGAAGCACTTACTTCACAGTAAACCCACCTTAACATTATGGATGCTTAATCAAATAATTTATATGGTATGCAATCCATGGACTACATCAAATCTAAAACACCTAAACAAAATCCTGAAAACAGGATAAATTTATATCGTAGAGGAAAGAATCCTTTCTATACAGCAACACTTACATCTGCCAGTATAAGCACTTTACAAAAGATAAGTGGTTCAATTCACATGATCAATTTCAGGTGGAACGAATCCTAGAGGTGCGAGTGAACATAGATCTGCTGGTTAGTAAAATACTACTTCAGGTGAATAAATAGGTAAATGGGTATTCTTAAGATCAAAAGGAAGAGGCATTTCATCTTATGCATGACTCCGTTGAGTAAAAGAAAGAAAAAACAAATAAAGCTTAAATTATACTTGCAGTGGGAATGACTGCAAAAGCTCAATACTGGATTATAATTCTGTAATTTGTTCATATTTAATATATATATGTGTGTGTGTATTTATTATATGGATAGATATATACATCAGCTTTACTTTCAAATGAAATAATTACAGTATCTGAAAACCTTCATTCATCAATAAGTGTAAGTATTACCAAAGAAAATGTGAAACACAAGTGGATATTTAACACCAAAGTGTTTTTACCAGCAACATCATTTCATGACCACAAAATTTCATACAATGCTAATATACCTGCCAGTTCATTAAAACAGACTATATATGTACAACAGTTGTTGTGGTCAGAAACTTTGCCTGACCAATGGGAAAACAACCCCAATTTCTCTATTAAGGGAGAAGGCAATCTCTGAGACCCAGATGCTGTACTACTATAAAGACCAAAATACTGACTAGACTGAAAATGATTAGTCCTAGAACATTCTGAACTATTATTTAAGTCAATTATTACAGATATGTAAACTCAAATGGAACAAAAAGTCATTCTATATAAACTAATATACAAATAGAAAAATAATCACTAAACACCGGGTGAGGCTTTTTAAAAGTTGCCAACACTTTTTTTTCCAAACACCTAATGACTATGAATATGAAAAATTGAAAAGTTTATTATTAATACATTTTTGTGTAGTTTTATCTTCCAACTCTTGAACAGCCAGGCAATCTCCAGTAGTTACTTCTTGTAAGAATGAGAAATATGTCTTAACTCTGTAGCCATTCAAAATGTATTCTTATACTAATTTTTGTTCAGCCTGAGTTAAATTCCACTACTGATAAATGGCAGCCAAATCTAGGACAAGAAAAAACCCGTTGATATCTCTGTCCAATTGGAGTGATACCTATTTTTCTAAAATATATTGCTTGTATCTTTTAAAATAATTGGCTAATACTCATAGAATTAAAATATTTACATTCAGCACTTCAACATTTTATGTTTACTTAATAAAGTTGATGACTGACTTTCTACACAAACTGAACAGAAAGATACCAAGGCTGCTAGAAATAATGCTGTTGTTTCAAACATTCTAAAGTACAGTATTTTACTAAGTACAGATACATTACCACTTGATCGAGATCCCATAATCCACCATTCTTAACAAACCAACACTAATATACTTATATAATCAAAATATATTTCGATTAAATACAATCTGAAAACACCCACACTTCATTATATTATAACTATGAACTATTACGATCTGTATTAGTTTAATAAAATTCTTTGGTATAAAAAACAGAACTCAAAATATAAAGTCCATATATAAGAAGAAAATAAAATATGAAACTTTCTGCTTTCCACAACTATAGTGGACTAATAGGAATTAGGTTCACAATCATAATCAAACAATATATGCTCTTTGCAATGTACCTACAGAAATTAATCATTATATCCCGTGTTTTGGGAGATGTTCAGTTGATCTACAGCCCTGAAAAGTGAAAGAAAACATAATAGTAGTTTATTATGTAGTAGTCTCCTCAACTACCCGCCCCCACATAATCTCAGAAAATATAATTTACAAGTGGAAAAATCCCAAATTTTAAGTAATTTGTATATTCCTTAATTAGAGTCTTTTAAATAGGAGTACACAACAACATCGCTGATCTAGCTTGAGTGTATGAGAGATGGGGTTTACACCATTCTCCCACATGAGCCGTTTCCCCATTTTGATACCAGAGCTATAGGGTTTGCGGGATGGCGAGGTGTGAAGTAAACCTTTAAAGGGCTCACGTTTGTATAAATACATACATACATATACCAAGGCACTTCCCCCAATTTTGGGGGGTAGCCGACATCAAACAAATAAAACAAATGGGGACACTCCTCTCTATGATCCTCCCAGCCTGACAGGGGACTCAACCGAGTTCGCCTGGTACATTTGTATAGTTAAGAAAAATACAAATTACGTAAAATACTTATTTGTTCTGACATGAATACAAACCCTTGTCCAGTAAATAGGAGACTTACAGTTAGCAAGGGAGAAAACCCTACCTGAGATGACTGAGAAACTTTTATGACTAGCCTACTTTCCTGGCATCATGTTGGAGGGAGGTAAGAACTAGTGGCAGTTCTGCAAAGAGTACCACTTAAAAGAGTACCACTTAAAGTGGAAAATCCTTGGGTTTTTTGGAAGTTTTCATTCTTTTAGGTCAAATCTAAGTAACCGTGATCTTTCGGTCCAACCTTCTCACTCTTCTCAAGGAGAAGATTATGTGTAATGCACCATGCACTAATATTTCCTTGTAAGTTCCACTTGGAATTCTTCCTGCTTGAGTGAAAGACCATGTGTCATTGACAGGAGAAGGGAAAGGGGGAAAGAAAGACATGCATTCCCCATATACACCTTTTCACACTACCTGCATTCAGATACAATCTGGCTAAGGACATAAATCACTTGTTGGGCGGCTACAACCTGCCCCAAGGAGAAAGTCAGGAAAGTGTTGATGCTTTTCCGAGGGAAACATTAAAAACTTCCTTTCAAGGGGGAAATTTACCATTTGGCCCTTCAGGTGTTACAAGTAGGCCCGATTCAGTATGGGATCTCACTGAGGAATATTATTCAGTAACTCTTCTAAAATCAAAGTGGTTGGAGATACTTGTTGCTCATTCGCCAAACGGTGCAAGGACCATATTGGTGTGATACTAATGGGTAAATGATCTACTTAAACAGGAGAAATCTGCATCATGGAGGAGAAATCTTGATCTCTTATATTTGAAATTAAAAGCTGTTCCCCAGAGCTTAGCACACTCATTGCTGGGGGAAATTACCAGTTCCTGTAAAGAATCCTGCTCTAGTTGGTTAATTGCTAAAGCCGCATGGTCATAAGTACTTGGATTATTTTCCGTCTCACTAAGTATAATCAGAGATAACGGCTCTACAAAATCTTGTTTGATCAAATGTCTGCCATCCTTGTTAAAAACATCTCTGGGAACTCCGATAACAAAAGATCGGACAGAGAAAATTCTTGACTCAAAAGAGATTTCTGCTTCTTGCCCTCTTTTGGGGGAAGCAGCAAAGGGGAAACGATCCCTTTTTGCTTTCTTTTAACGACGGCTGCTAAATTTCTCCCACTGGAAACAATCGTTCCCTACAAATCACACACAGGAAAGACATAGAACAACTCCTACCTCGGCATGCAAAACATAAAAGTGGGGATCTACCTCCACCTGAATCATAAAGGAGTCACAAGGAAGACCAAGGCCAGGCCAGGTTCTCATACATGCAAAAGAAGCACTCATGATCACAAGAAACAAAGGAAAAGCACAGTGTGGACAGAGGTCGAGCAGATGTCCATTCGTCACAGCGACCAAAAATAGACTGATTATCAAGCAGTAGGCTCTTACACGCCTACCCAGCACGAGTGGGAACAAAGAAGAACTATATAATGTTGCCAGATACACAGGATTTCCTTAATTTTGGTTGCAGCAAAAGAGCAATAGAGTGTAACCATATAAATGACGAGGGTTAGTATTTGCGTGGGAACAAATACATATATAAATTGGAATTATATTTTATTCTGTAACAGCTTCTCAACATTGGGGCAATTTGATAACATAAGAAAGATGAAGCAGATACAGCAATTATTTTTCACTAAAAGCTCAATTAATATAGATATTTAAACCAAAAACTAAAAAAAAATTAAGTTTTTTTCCTTCCTATAGACTTAACCCTTCGGTACACGAACACTGCGTAGAAACAGTAGAATGATATTAAATGGAAATAAACACAATAGGCTAAATTTTACTTGTGAGAACAATGAACAATACTAATATGAAATATATAAAACATGAAGATGATGATATATTGTAGAAATGATAGTTGAAAAAAAAAAAGGAATGAAATAAGAAAAAAAGATAAATCTCGTCTTCTGTCAACTATTTCCCTTATTGGTAATAGCAAGTTTTCGTTTCGTGGGTGGGGCTTATAGTCGAGGGCAGGGATACTTTCTCTGTGATTATGAACACTGTGGCAACATAAAAAACAGTAACAAACCTTACATTATCATGAATAAGGACTGGAATCGCAAGTATCTTTGAGTTGGTGACGAGGTTGGATGTGAATACAATAAAATAGACCTTATATAATCATGAATAAAGACTAAAATTGCAAGTATTTTGGTTGGTGGTAGCAGGATGACAGTCTCCCAATTGGGGGTATCAAGGGGGGTTTGAGAAATACCTAAGGTAGGGAATGTCGCTATTGGCTACAGAGAGTTGTGTGATTATTTCAAGGTAACATAAAAAGACTAAAATAGCTCTTGAATATTCAGAATTAAAGGCTAGAATTCCAAAAACTTTGTTGGTTGGCTGAAGACATGAGGGGGAGGAGATTCTCTAATGAAATTTCCCCAAGTGTGAACTTGTGTGACATACAGCCATGTGCTATACTCTTTTGTAGCTTAAAAAAAATTATTGTAATAATGAGAATAATAATAATTATTTAATGAAGAAGACATTATCCCGACGTCCTCATGTGTACTACCAGACATATTTTGACATGTATTGACAACGGAGTGAAGGGGTTACGCCCATAACACAGTAACGAGACAATCTAGCAGCTAATGGCAATGACAATAGCTTGAACACTAAACAATCTTATGATTTTCCATCTCTACCTCGTTTTCAGATTATTTGGTGGTGCTTCATACTCAAGATTGTTTGGTTTGGTTATTTAGGCTTTTCATGCTTTTCACCCCTTCGCCACAATGACTTCTGGTGAACGCCACAATGACTTCTGGTGAACGCCAAAATATTCCAGATACAATACACTTTGACGTACTGGATACATCATTTACAAATATAAATTATATGGAAAATAAAAGTTATCCGTATACCCTACAAAAAGAGTACAACACATGGTCATATACCCCACCTACATTCTCTTTTTTTCAATTAATACCGCTGTACTTGAGACCCATACTATAGATTTGCACCCTTGTAGAATTCTACAAAAATATTAATTTCAGAAGATTCATAAATAAATATTGCTTTAAATTTGAATATTTTTCCTGTTGTATAACAAGCTATTTAATTCTATTAATTTTACAGAAGTATTGCATTGTACTTCAACAATTCTTAATCTTTACAAAAATCATTTTAAAGCTTCAAAGGATCAGTGGCAATTGGAAGTTTATTTTGTGAACTATCCTAAAGATAAACATTTGAGAGAAATTCTATGAACTTACCTTTTCCCAAACTTGATGTGAATGATAAGGAAAATTATGCCAAGGAGTAGACAAATAGCACCTACAGTGATGTAAGCAATTCCTAAGAAGCTGTTTTTTCCTCCTAAAAAGCTGGTGGTTGACAGAAACATACGTTTTCTTCCATCAAAGGCATGAACGGGGTAGTTGTACTCCACTTTTAACAAATAGCTATCCTGTAATAGTAAAAACACAGTCAAAATGCCATAGGACTTACAATCACAAAGAATTTGAGAAGGAATAAAATTTTCTCCTTCCTAATAAAATATGTTACTAACCATTTAAGTCTTTATAAATAATGATAATTAGCTCATGTTATAAAATCCACCATTTTATCAAGATGGAGGATTTTTTTGTTAGATATGTTAAAAGTCGTATTTTGAAAGCCTAGAAGCACAGTATTGTTAACAACATATTGGTGATTTAGGCCCAGTAAAAGGTTTGTATCAAATATTTAATTTAAAAAAAAAAATATGAACAAATATTAAGAATTAAGATAAGCCTCAATTATAGTCCCAATATTGTATTGATAAATTATATTTATATTCTAATGAAATATAATTTTCAGCTTCTATCCATATTGAGTTCACTTACATATTTTCACTCAGATTTCAGTAAATTGTAAGATCTTTTTGCATTTACCTAAATTCCCATTTTTTTCACAAATAGTATTTCTAAAGTTTAATTTTGAGTTTTATTTAATCTATTTAGAATTTCATGGTTTACAATTCAAACTGATCCACATGAATAAATATATATGACTGATAATGTCTTTGTATTGTGTTGTTGCCATTGAAGTAACTGACACACAATGCGTTTGTATTTGTCATTACTGTTAATGCGTACTTTATTGCTAGCCGGTTAGTTAAATATTATATTGAAGAGAAATAGAAGTACTTAAAGAGCAAAATAGAAAAGGAATGTTGCATAATATAGGTTACTGAACGAAATATGATAGGAAGGTACTGTACCTTGACGATGGAATAAAATAAAAAAATTATTTTTGCAGTTTTGCTTGTTTTAATTTTTTCAATATCTACTTTACCTGACAATTATACCTTACAATCCAATAATTGGTAAAGATAAAACTACATCCTCAGGGCCCTAATTCCTAGAGTTTTCTAGTAGCAAAGTCAAGTTACCATTTATTGTTATTGTTGTTGTTGTTATTATCATTATCATTTCATTATTATTATTACTTGCCAGGCTCCAACACTAGCTGGAAAAGCAGGATGCTATAAGCCCAGGGGCCCCAACAGGGAAAATAGCTCAGTGAAGAGAGGAAACAAGGAAAAATAAAATAATTTGAGAACTGTAACAAAATTAAAATAAATACTTCATATATAAACTATACAGAATATACACTTGAGTCCTGACTAGTTTCGTGATACTTCCTCAGAGGAAGTATCACGAAACTAGTCAGGACTCAAGTGTATATTCTGTATTTTCATTTTCCCTGTGGTTCTTCTGCATCTGAGCATCACGTTTTCCTGTGATTTTTACGCATATAAACTATAAATACTTTAACAAAACAAAAGAAAGAGAAATTAGATGGAACAGTATGCCCGAGTGTACCCCCAGGCAAGACAACTAACACAAGACAGTGGAAGACCATGGTACAGAGGCCATGGAACTACCCAATACTAGAGAACAATGGTTTGCAACTTTCTCTGTTACCTAACCCCCACGAATAAGGAGGGCTGACTATAGTTGATTTGGATTAACTTCAGCAATTTAAAACTGGAGTAAACCAATTCTTGATGAGCAGGTCAACATAAATTCATGTGTTATTTAACCCTTTTACCCCCGGGCTCTTTGGAACTTTCCAACCCTTAACCCCCAAGGGGTTATTTTTTCCCCTGCACATTTTGCAGTATATTTTTTTTAGATTGCTCTAACAGCCTTAATTTTTGTCATAGAGAGGTCAGGTTGGTCTCATTCTCTTGGAAAATGCCTGAATGTTTTCAAAAAATTATCAAAAAAAAAAAAAAAATTTATAGCATTTTTTTGCACGGACGTACCGGTACGCCCATGGGGGTAAAGGGATGAGTTTTGTGAAACGTACCAGTACGTCCTTTGGGGGTAAAAGGGTTAAATGTGAAGTTATTTATCTATTGGGTTTTGTTAATTTACTTTTAACAGATCCAGTAACGTATTTATAAAGCAGTGGTTTGTATACTCCAAATTATAAAAGTTTTGCAGTATCATGCCAATAAAAATAAACATACTCACAGCTGGCAATCCAAATTTGTACCCAATTTCCGAATGGTCTATCTTCCTGTAGAGCTTACGGAATTTTGGAAAAGCAGCACTTCTCATCCAGACTATCAGGTCTTCATTCTGGTAACCATTATTTTCTGGATCATCCGGATCTAACTCAAAGACACTCTTTGTCCAGTAAAGAGGCTTCACTGTATCTTTAAATGCTATAAAAATAAATGAAGGTTTTTATTAGTTAACTGGAAGTAGAATAACTGTGAAAGAAATCAAACAACAATTACAACCACCTTCAATCTCCTTTTTCTTATGAAACCATGATGACATTACTGAAACCTTCAGCATCCAGAATACATAAATATCTATGAACATAAAAATAACACAATAAGACATATCACACTTCTCAATATTTTTGCAGAGTACAATCATACATCATCTAACGTCTTTATTTTGTTACAAGACTCACGTTTCAACATACAAAAAGACACATTTGCATATCATCCTTATAAAAATCAACTATAAGCAAAACCATAACATTACTACAACAGAAAAAGTAAGGTTTTTGTTAATTCAGCTTTTTTAATATTTTCTAATAGATTTAGAAATTTTAAAAGAAAAGAATCTAAAAAATATTAGAAATTTAACACAAAGGAAACTGGTAATGCCATGTAGAACAGCATATGTTTAGTGCAATCAATAAGAGAGGCATTTATAAAAAAAAAATTGGATATAATTTATTTCAATAGTTACCCGGTGTTCATAATGCTTTCCCTTTTGAAGCTACAGTTTCACAACCTTTTAACAATTTGGTGACCAATGGACATCCTTGACATTGTCACAAAATCATAACCCACAGACATCTCAGACTCCTCATGAAAAAAATTTCATGCATTCATTAAAGATATAAAAATATGCCTATGCTAGAGTTAGAGCCTCAGTTGAACTCCACCCCATGGGGTACCGAATAAAGAATCCACCACAGATAGGTTGTGATTATATTATGCTATTTTTAGCCCTGTCAGATGACTCTGAACATTTTGTATGAGAGACAAAACAGTATCTAATGACTTTGGAAACTTTGGGTGATGTCAGTGATGTCAAGGCATATGTTTTACAGTGTTAAAAGATATTTCAATAGGACTGCGTCGTAGCTCAGTTATGCAAATTTCCAGTTACGGTAGACTTCTAACTATTGTATATCATTGAAATCAAATAGCACAATTTGGTTTGCATCACACATACAATGGAATCAATCCCCTACAATTAATGATGTAGTAAATGCTTTAATCTTGAATAAGCGTGTGATAGCGTTGCATAAAACTTTTCTCACCATTACAGTGGCTAGCACCCAAAACAAGAGATTATGGGTAGATATCTTTATGAATATTTTTACCTGCTAAAATTATTTGGATTGCAATACCGTTGCACTGGGATATGCAATTTATTCAGATATTCAATAAATACAATACAGTATTTCATTAGACTAGCTTTTTTTGGCACACATAATAAAAATGCACACCAAGGTAGGGAAAGGTAGGGAAATTTTGGTTACTACTAACTTATAAATATGTTATTTTCATTAGTAAAATAAATTTTTGAATATACTTACCCGGTGATAATATAGCTGTCAGCTCTGCTGCCCGACAGAAAAACCTAAGGACAAAATACGCCAGCGATCGCTATACAGGTGGGGGTGTACATCAACAGCGCCATCTGTCGAGCAGGTACTCAAGTACTCCATGTCAACACAGAACCAATTTTCTCCTCGGCCCACTGGGTCTCTATTGGGGAGGAAGGGAGGGTCCTTTAATATATGATCACCGGGTAAGTATATTCAAAAATTTATTTTACTAATGAAAATAACATTTTTCAATATTAAACTTAGCCGGTGATCATATAGCTGATTCACACCCAGGGGGGTGGGTAGAGACCAGCATTATATGTTTACATTAAGAGCTAAGTATTTTGTATTTCATTTTAGCAGTTATTCAAAATAACAAACATAAAATCAATAAGTACCTGGTAAGGAAGTCGACTTGAACAATTACTCTGCCTTTTTAAGTACGTCTTCCTTACTGAGCCTCGCGATCCTCATAGGATGCTGAGCGACTCCTAGGAGCTGAAGTATGAAGGGTTGCAACCCATACTAAAGGACCTCATCAAAACCTCTAATCTAGGCGCTTCTCAAGAAAAGAATTTGACCACCCGCCAAATCAACCAGGATGCGAAAGGCTTCTTAGCCTTCCGGACAACCTAAAAACAACAATAAAAAACATTTCAAGAGAAAGATTAAAAAGGTTATGGGATTAGGGGAATGTAGTGGTTGAGCCCTCACCCACTACTGCACTCGCTGCTACGAATGGTCCCAGGGTGTAGCAGTTCTCGTCAAGAGACTGGACATCTTTCAGATAAAATGATGCAAACACTGACTTGCTCCTCCAATAGGTTGCATCCATAATGCTCTGCAGAGAACGGTTTTTATTAAAGGCCAACGAAGTAGCTACAGCTCTTACTTCGTGGGTCCTTACCTTCAGCAATGCAAGGTCTTCCTCCTTTAAGTGAGAATGTGCTTCTCTGATCAGAAGCCTTATATAGTACGAAAGCCCATTCTTGGACATGGGTCTCGAGGGTTTCTTGATGGCACACCATAAGGCTTCTGACTGTCCTCGAATAGGTTTAGACCTCTTCAGATAATATTTGAGAGCTCTGACAGGGCAAAGAACTCTCTCTAGTTCGTTACCTACCATGTTGGAGAGGCTAGGTATTTCGAACGATCTAGGCCAAGGACGTGAAGGAAGCTCGTTCTTTGCTAGGAATCCAAGCTGAAAAGAACATGTAGCTGATTCGGTTGTGAAACCAATGTTCTTGCTGAAGGCATGAACCTCACTGACTCTCTCAAGAAAAGAATTTGACCACCCGCCAAATCAACCAGGATGCGAAAGGCTTCTTAGCCTTCCGGACAACCTAAAAACAACAATAAAAAACATTTCAAGAGAAAGATTAAAAAGGTTATGGGATTAGGGGAATGTAGTGGTTGAGCCCTCACCCACTACTGCACTCGCTGCTACGAATGGTCCCAGGGTGTAGCAGTTCTCGTCAAGAGACTGGACATCTTTAAGGTAAAATGATGCGAACACTGACTTGCTTCTCCAATAGGTTGCATCCATTACACTCTGCAGAGATCTGTTTTGTTTGAAGGCTACTGAAGTTGCGACAGCTCTAACTTCATGTGTCCTAACCTTCAGCAAAGCATGGTCCTCCTCATTCAGATGGGAATGAGCTTCTCGAATCAAAAGTCTGATATAATAAGAAACTGCATTCTTCGACATAGGTAAAGAAGGTTTCTTAATAGCGCACCATAAAGCTTCTGACTGTCCTCGTAATGGTTTAGTACGTCTCAAATAGTACTTAAGAGCTCTTACAGGGCATAGTACTCTTTCTTGTTCATTTCCAACCAAATTAGAAAGGCTTGGAATATCGAACGATTTGGGCCAAGGACGAGAAGGAAGTTCGTTTTTGGCTAAAAACCCAAGCTGTAAGGAACATGTAGCCGTTTCAGATGTAAATCCAATGTTCCTGCTGAAGGCGTGTATCTCACTGACTCTTTTAGCTGTTGCTAAGCAGACGAGGAAAAGGGTCTTCAAAGTGAGATCTTTAAAAGAGGCTGATTGAAGTGGTTCGAACCTTTCTGACATAAGGAATCTTAGTACCACGTCTAAGTTCCAACCTGGTGTGGCCAACCGACGCTCCTTCGAGGTCTCAAAAGACTTAAGGAGGTCCTGTAGATCTTTGTTGTTGGAAAGATCTAAGCCTCTGTGACGGAAGACTGCTGCCAACATGCTTTTGTAACCCTTGATCGTGGGAGCTGAAAGAGATCTTTCCTTCCTTAGGTATAAAAGGAAGTCAGCTATCTGAGTTACAGAGGTACTGGTTGAGGATACTGATACCGACTTGCACCAGCTTCGGAAGACTTCCCACTTCGACTGGTAGACTTTAAGAGTGGATGTCCTCCTTGCTCTAGCAATCGCTCTGGCTGCCTCCTTCGAAAAGCCTCTAGCTCTCGAGAGTCTTTCGATAGTCTGAAGGCAGTCAGACGAAGAGCGTGGAGGCTTGGGTGTACCTTCTTTACGTGTGGCTGACGCAGAAGGTCCACTCTTCGAGGAAGTGTTCTGGGAACGTCTACTAGCCATTGCAGTACCTCGGTGAACCATTCTCTCGCGGGCCAGAGGGGAGCAACCAACGTCAACCTTGTCCCTTCGTGAGAGGCGAACTTCTGCAGTACTCTGTTGACAATCTTGAACGGGGGGAATGCATAAAGGTCTAGATGGGACCAATCCAGAAGAAAGGCATCTATGTGAACTGCTGCTGGGTCCGGAATCGGTGAGCAATAAATTGGGAGCCTCTTGGTCATCGAGGTTGCAAACAGATCTATGGTAGGCTGACCCCACAAAGCCCATAGTCTCTTGCATACATTCTTGTGAAGGGTCCACTCTGTTGGGATGATTTGACCCTTCCGGCTGAGGCGGTCTGCCATGACATTCATGTTGCCTTGAATGAACCTCGTTACTAGCGATATGTTTCGATCTCTTGACCAGGTGAGGAGGTCCCTTGCGATCTCGTACAACGACCTCGAATGAGTCCCTCCTTGCTTGGAGATGTACGCCAAGGCTGTGGTGTTGTCGGAGTTCACCTCCACCACCTTGCCTAGAAGGAGGGACTTGAAGCTTCTCAAGGCCAGATGAACTGCCAGTAGCTCCTTGCAGTTGATGTGCAACGTTCTTTGATCCGCATTCCACGTGCCCGAGCATTCCCGACCGTCCAATGTCGCACCCCAGCCCGTGTCCGATGCGTCCGAGAAGAGAATGTGGTTGGGGGTCTGAACAGCCAGTGGCAGACCCTCCCTGAGGAGAATGTTGTCCTTCCACCAAGTCAGTGAAGACTTCATCTTCTCGGAAATAGGAATCGAGACCGCTTCTAGCGTCTTGTCCTTTCTCCAGTGAACAGCTAGGTGAAATTGAAGGGGTCGGAGGTGGAGACTCCCTAACGCGATGAACTGGTCCAGTGATGAAAACGTCCCTATCAGACTCATCCACTGTCTGACTGAACATCAGTCCTTCTTCAGCATGTTCTGGATGCATTCTTGGGCTTGACTGATTCTGGGGGCCGACGGAAAAGCCCGAAAAGCTTGACTCTGAATCTCCATTTCTAGGTACACTATAGTTTGGGATGGGACGAGTTGGGACTTTTTCATATTGACCAGGAGACCCAATTCCTTGGTCAGATCCAGAGTCCACTTTAGATTCTCCAGACAGCGACGACTTGACGAAGCTCTTAGAAGCCAGTCGTCCAAATAGAGGGAGGCTCTGATGTCTGCTAAATGCAGGAATTTGGCAATATTCCTCATCAGTTTCGTAAAAACAAGAGGTGCCGTGCTTAGGCCAAAGCACAGGGCTTGAAACTGGTATACAACCTTCCCAAAAACGAACCTTAGAAAAGGTTGGGAATCTGGGTGGATGGGGACGTGAAAGTAAGCGTCCTTTAGGTCTAACGAGACCATCCAGTCTTCCTTCCTGACCGATGCTAGAACCGACTTTGTCGTCTCCATGGTGAACGTCTGCTTTGTGACAAAGACATTCAGAGCACTGACGTCTAGCACCGGCCTCCACCCTCCTGTCTTCTTCGCCACTAAGAAGAGACGGTTGTAGAAGCCCGGGGATTGATGGTCCCGGACTTTGACTACCGCTCCCTTTTGTAGTAAGAGACACACCTCTTGCTGCAAAGCTAGTCTCTTGTCCTCCTCTCTGTACCTGGGAGAGAGGTCGATGGGAGTTGTTGCTAGAGGGGGCTTGCGCAAGAATGGAATCTTGTACCCCTCTCTGAGTAACTTCACAGACTGTTCGTCTGCGCCCCTGTTCTCCCAGGCCTGCCAGTAGTTCTTGAGCCTGGCTCCCACTGCTGTCTGAAGAAGGTGGCAGTCAGACTCTGCCTCTAGAGGTCTTGGAACCCTTCTTCTTGCTCCCACGTTGACCTTCGGCACGAGCACCTCCTCTGCTGGAGGCTCTGCCACGAAAGGGCGGAATGAACCTTGACGCTGGAGTGTCCATCCTGGGTCTAGGCACGGAGGGCAAAGGGGTGGCTTTGCGTGCGGATGACGCAACCAAGTCATGAGTGTCTTTCTGGATCAAGGAGGCGGCAATCTCCTTGATCAACTCCTCAGGGAAGAGGCACTTCGAGAGAGGAGCAAACATAAGTTCCGACTTTTGACATGGGGTGACTCCAGCTGACAAGAAGGAGCAAAGGTGATCCCGCTTCTTGAGGACCCCGGACACGAAAGAAGCCGCAAGCTCACTAGAACCATCCCGTATGGCTTTGTCCATGCAGGACATAATGAGCATGGAAGTTTCCTTGTCAGAAGGGGAGGTCTTCCTGCTCAACGCTCCCAAACACCAGTCCAAGAAGTTAAAGACTTCGAATGCTCGAAATACTCCTTTCATTAGATGGTCCATATCCGAAGGAGTCCAACAAATCTTGGAGCGTCTCATGGCCAGCCTGCGGGGAGAGTCTACCAGACTTGAGAAGTCGCCCTGGGCAGAGGCAGGAACTCCCAAGCCGAGAACTTCTCCCGTGGCATACCAGACGCTAGATCTGGAAGCAAGCTTGGCCGGGGGAAACATGAAGGCTGTCTTCCCAAGTTGCTTTTTGGACTGCAACCAATCTCCCAGTACTCTTAAAGCTCTCTTGGACGAGCGAGCGAGTACGAGCTTCGTAAAGGCAGGTGCGGATGACTGCATGCCTAAAGCGAACTCAGAGGGAGGCGAGCGTGGTGCTGCAGACACAAACTGATCAGGATATAAATCCTTGAACAGCGCAAGCACTTTCCTAAAGTCTAAGGAGGGAGGCGTGGTCTTGGGTTCGTCGATGTCCGTGTGTTGGTCGTCAAGATGTGCAGCTTCGTCATCATCAGAGAGTCCATCGTCTGAATGTTGAGGAGGAAGCGGCAAAGGAGTAGGTAAAAGCTGGTCGGCTGAGTCCGGCAGCACGGGTGCATGCGTGGCTGCACTGGACCCAACGTCATGGAACTGTTGGTCAGTCTGTGAACTGGCAACAACCATAGCTGTGTGGGGACGCAAAGCGTCTACTCCTGACTGCGGTCGAGTAGCGGAAACCACAGTGGGTTGCGGAGGTTGACGCACAGCGTCAAAACACGGCAACTTAACTCCACCCTCCTGTTGTTGTGGTAACACGCGAACGTCAACGGAGGGTTCCGTGCGTCGGTGAACGTCAACATGCGTCTGGCAGGGTCGACTGCGCATGGGAGGTGGAACTCTCACAGCTGGAGTGCGGGAGCAGGCAGCCTCAGCGTCTACTGGGCGCACAACCGTGGTTGGTTGTAGGCTAACGGGTGCAGCGTCAACCTTCTCCGCACGATACTCCTGCATGAAAGAAGCTAACTGAGTCTGCATAGACTGTAGCAAAGACCACTTAGGGTCTACAGCAGCAGGTGCGGCAACAGACGGTGTTACTGCCTGTTGCGGTACCACTTTGCCTCTCTTAGGAGGTGTGCAGTCGTCGGAAGACTGCAGCGAGTCCGAACTGACCCAGTGGCTACACCTGGGCCGTTGGACTTGCGCGGAAGGGACCTTGCGTTTAAGAGGCCGTGAGACCTTGGTCCATCGTTTCTGGCGTGAAACCTCTTCCGCAGACGAGGAATGAACGGGCTCACTCGTCTTCTTGTGGGTGGGACGATCTAGGAAAGATACGTCCGAAACCACGGAGGGAACGTCTGTCCGCTGTTTAAAGCCTGTCGAACCCTTTGGTCGTACGACATTGCTTCTCCCCTGGGCTTGGGAGCTTGCAAGAGGTCCCGGACTGGGAGGACGACAGGCACGAACAGACGCACCCTCATGCGTAACACTAACACTTTTCACTGCACTAACCACTTCACTTCCCACTGCACTTTTACCCTTCAACTCCCTGACGTCAGCCATGAGTTGGTTGCGGTCACTCGCCAATGACTCGACTCTCTCACCCAGAGCCTGGATGGCACGCATCATATCTGCCATCGAAGGTTGATGAGTGCTAGAAGGGGGGTCGGGAGTAACCACTACAGGGGAAGCAGGGGAAGGAATAGGTTGTGGGGCATGGGGAGAGGAAAAATCAACTGAGCGAGACGAACTCCTCCTGACTCTATCTCTCTCTAGCCTACGTGAATATTTCAGGAATTCTTGAAAATCGAATTCCGAAAGCCCAACGCATTCCTCACATCGATCTTCCAATTGAGAGGTTTTACCCCGACAATTGGAACAAATGGTGTGCGGATCGATAGAGGCCTTCGGAAGACGCCTTGAACAGTCCCTAGCACTACACTTCCTGTATTTGGGGACTTGAGAAGGGTCAGACATCTTGAATTAGTCAAAGGGGGGATTCAAAATCTATCCAAGTCGTCAACAAATAATCCAAAATTCAATAAAAGAATGCAAGGAAGTATTGAAGATAACCTCTGCACAGCGAAAGCTAATAACCAGAAATGAATACTTCACCAAATAACGTGAAAATCAATCCAGAAAGCAACAGCGTATTTAGTAGGTCTTGCCAGTGGCACGACAGAGAGAAAATTGGTTCTGTGTTGACATGGAGTACTTGAGTACCTGCTCGACAGATGGCGCTGTTGATGTACACCCCCACCTGTATAGCGATCGCTGGCGTATTTTGTCCTTAGGTTTTTCTGTCGGGCAGCAGAGCTGACAGCTATATGATCACCGGCTAAGTTTAATATTGAAAAACTGTATCATATCATTGCAATTAAGATAGCTCAATTCAGTTTAAATTGCACTAAATTACAATTCATTACCTACAATAACTGACATAGATGTTTTTATCTTGAAAAATTTTGCAAATACCAAACACACAGATAACAAGAGTAGATTGAGTCGACTGTTTGAAAACACTGGGGATTAACCTGAAACTTCTACAACCTGATTCTCTAGAAGGTTTGCCACCTTCAAACCTAATGAGTGGAACTTGGATAGAGACGTTCAGATAATTTGGGAGTGAAATGGGATTTGCAGATAATGGGTTTTTAACATAACCCTTTTACCCCCAGGCTCTTTGGAAATTTCCAACCCTTAACCCCCAGGGGGTTATTTTTTTCCCAGCACATTTTGCAGTGTATCTTTTTTAAATTGCTCTAACAGCCTTAATTTTTGTCTTGGAGAGGTCAGGTTGGTCTCATTCTCTCGGAAAATGCCTGAATTTTCTCAAAAAATTATCAAAAATATGAAAAAAAAAATTTTTATAGCATTTTTTTGCAAGGCCGTACCGGTACGTCCATGGGGGTAAAGGGATGGGTTTTGTGAAACGTACCAGTACGTCTTTTGGGGGTAAAAGGGTTAAAAGGGGTCCAATATCACTCCTTTATAACAGAAGGAAACCATAGATCTGGGTGTCTGCATTACAAATGCGGGAAAAGTGACCCAATGCCTGAATAAAACTTTTCAGAGCTAGTATTACCCTTATTACTATTCTTATTATGAACAAGCCTTGTTGGAGATATAGGGCTCAAAATGGGAGAAGAGATCACCGAATATTTCTGTGCATTTAATATCAAACTAATCAGTGCTGAAGACAACTGTTCATCATGTTTCACTGAAAAAACATCTAAATACAGTAATCTAGTTGATTCTTTAGTACCAACATCAAGGGTTCTATTCAAACATTAACAACTATAATTATAACAAGATCAGGATTACCTAAAATCTTCTTTTTAATAAAAGTAGATAATACTCCTGCATGTATTATAAAATCAGCTAAAGATATTTCCACTAAATTCACCAACATTCACTCCCATAAATAACACAGCTTTAGATTTACTTATCTCAAATTAAGATTTACTAATAGTTATAGTAATTTAGTCTGTTCTGCTGACATGGTTGGGCTAAAATATTGTCCTGTTTTATAACCCAACATTCTTTGGGTCTTGACAGAGGTCCAAATGACAAATGAACTCATGCTGAAGCAGAGTCCCCTAAATCTTTTACCATCAGTTCATTGATTCTAGTCCTAAAAATACTAAAAAACTGAGACTTATAAATAGTCTGAGGTGAATCAATTAATTGAGAAGACCTAAAAGAAGAATGGTCAAACATTTTTACCTTTCACCTTGTATTTGCTGTACATCGTCGTGCTAAGATAAGAAGCTGTATGTCCTGTGAGGGAGATAGGCTCGTTTCACAATATGTTGGGCAGCTACCACAGGTTCTAAGGAGAATGCCTAAATACAGAGTCATGTTTATCAGAAAAACTTAAGAAACTTTTACAAGGTATACAGTTTTCCTGGCCACAAATCCTCCGAGAGAGGGATCAGGCAATATTCTATCATCCATTACAGTAATCCTATTTCTTGCAATGAAGAGAGACTAGGTCTGGATGAAACTATTCCTCTGATTCAAAAGGGAGAGGGAGTGTGAGGTCTATTTAAATTCTATCAGCGAAAATCGTTAGTGAAAGGAAACGACTCTGGATGATCTTGATCCATAATGGGATCGTATGCGAAGATTATCTCCATGAGTAACAGTGAGTCAACGGTCACAATTCCTGAGGTCTACTGGTTGGACTTACCAGTTATAATTATGTGCGAGCACTAGAGACTGCATGCGTTTAGCTTTTCCAGTTGGTAGTGTCTATTGTCAAATATAATTCACACTTGCACTTTAGGGTGATGTATGTTATGTTAAGGTGGTGTAAAATGCAGTTTTTAAACCCCTAAGGGCCTGAATACATACCCGGGATTTAGTAAGGTTAGTTCTTCAACGTACATGTTCATGCCTGTGTGCGGCCATGCCAGTGCATCTGAAGGAAAAGCAAACATTCTGAAGGGCTAGCATGCTCCGGTGAGAGCAAGCGAGTGCTCAGGCGAGTCCTGCATTCACCTTGAGTGCACATATCTAAGAGATTTTGTTTAGCAATGCTTCTAGAAACTGTGCATCTGGATGAAAAACACATCTGGGTGAGGCAAGTCTGGGCAATACACATCAGAATGAGGTGCGTTTGTGGTTGAGGCGCGTCTGTGATTAAGGCATGTGTGGAGGAGGGGCTTGTGAATGAAGCGTCTGGTGGGCGTCTGATAGAAGCTCTTCTCTGTCTATCTGGATGATGAAGAGCAAAGCAATTGGCTTCCAATAAGCAAGGTTGAAAATTTTGAATCAACAGCAATTGCTAGGATACCTGTTGCTTGTGTGCATAAACAAAGAAGGAAACAGAATTCCTTCTGGAAGGTACCTGGTCCTTCAATTTCAGAGAAGCCTAACTCAAAGGCAGCAAAAGTGAAAATTCTCCTTTCACCTTTGGCCAACCTGGGGAGTTCTGGGAGACATGATAGCATTAATCATGTCTCCAACTCAAGGACAATATCCCACGATACAATAAGTATCAAGCTGGGAACAAAGTCCAAGGGTAATGATGAAAAATGCTGGTAAAGCTTGAAAATCTGCCAAAAGTCTCCAACCCAGTTGAAGAATGTCTGTCTCAACTGATGGCAGGCATATCATAACTACCTACAACTCGTTATAAAATTTTGACTGAAATATTCCAGCTTTGCTCTTTATCATTCGCCTATGTAAAAGAGAAAGGTTTGTATTTGTGCTGGAACAAACTTATATTAGCTGAAATTGCAATTAAAACTGGAACAATCAAACCCTTAATTCCTGGCTAAGAGTGATCTAGGCAGCATAGGGAGCTCCCGGGAGGAAGTTAAAAGCTCAACAATAGATATAAATATGGATGAGGGCTTAGAAATGGGAAAATTTAGACTAAACTAGCAGTGAATGGAAAGAATTCCTCATATGTCAAAATACATTACATAAAATCATTAATAAGGACAATGATAAAGAGCTGTTCTATCACTATCAAATTTCACTGTGTAATTACCGTCAGTTTCATTAAGGCCACCAGGAGGGTTTTTGAACTTGAGTGTTCGATCTGTGGGCCAAGCTATGCCTCTCTTTATCAACTTGATTTCTTCATCTTCTGGGCTCGCCTTCCGGTACAGTTTGAGTGTGTCTGGAGATGAAAGAAACAAGAAAAAATTACCCATAAAATATTAATAATAAAAAACATATGCTCTTAAAACCAATTCCAATTTCTTTTACCAAGATATAAACATCACAAATTTGTCAAAATAACTTTTTTTTTTTTTACTAAACAAACACGAGTCCTTTAACAGGAGCACAGTATGTTTTCAGCTTAGCTGGAACCCAGCTGTTAACATCATGAGGTGTCAGTAATTATTGTCAGGTAGCAGAGAAGCCCTGCTCCCTTGCCATAACACTCGAGTAGCAACTTTGATCTTCACCTTGGACTGTGGGGTGGTTGAGACGTGAAGTAAAACTTAAAAGACTTGGTTTGTAAGTTAGGAAAAAATCACACACTTTTAAATACACAGAACAGAGTTTTTTAATGACCATGATTTCAGCAAAGCTGGAAACTCAACGGTTTAAATCTAGGACGAAGTGTAAGTAGATACTGGCAGATAGTGAGGAAAGCTCCGTCCAACTACCAGCTCACAAAGTAGTCACTTTGTTCTACACTTTGTCCTTGTGGGGTGGCTGAGGCAGTTAATATAACTTAAAGACTGAGGTTTGTACACATACACATACATATACCAAGGCACTTCCCCCAATTTTGGGGGGTAGCCGACATCAACAAAAGAAACAAAACAAAAAGGGGACCTCTACTCTCTACGTTCCTCCAGCCTGACAAGGGACTCAACCGAGTTCAGCTGGTACTGCTAGGGTGCCACAGCCCACCCTCCCACATTATCCACCACAGATGAAGCTTCATAATGCTGAATCCCCTACTGCTGCTACCTCCGCGGTCATCTAAGGCATCGGAGGCAGCAGCAGGGCCTACCGGAACTGCGTCACAATCGCTCGCCATTCATTCCTATTTCTAGCACACTCTCTTGCCTCTCTCACATCTATCCTTCTATCACCTTTAATAGGACACTATCTTTAGGGGAGAGAAGGTCCCTATAACCAAACTGGATGGTTGAAAATCCTGGGATGTCAAACGCTAAGACATTAGGAGGAGCAAGGGTGTTGACTCAAATCTACCTACTATGACCTGAAAGTCAGGTGATAGGTTACGTTTCTATCATGGAGGAATCTATATCCCCAAGAGATATGATGTCTTATATGCAAATCTAAAATACAGTGCTGGGTTTACATTACTAAAGCATTTCTATCTCAACCTAATATAAAACAGTTTCTCTGTATAGTACTTACTTGCATCGAGGTCTAATCTAGCAACAATGGTTGGATCACTGTACTTCAATGAAAGAGAAAGAAAAGAGGAAGAAAGGCCTGACCTTAACTCTCATCCTAGACTGACATCGTAACTGTTATCATAGACGAGATGCTTCTTATTCTGTGAGGAAGTTAAGGTAGATTTCACAACATGCTGAGAAGCTAAAGAAAACATATTGAATAGCTTGTGGAGGCTTTCCTGTAAATAGTTGGCTGTGAAGGTTGTCTGGCATCTCAAGATTCTCGCCGTCAGGACTTGACCCACAGACAGGTTCTTCCTAAAGACTAACATCATGCCTAATCCTCTGACTTTGCCTGCGCCAGTTCCTACATCCAAATTTCTATTGGAATTTATGCAATATTAATCATCTCATGAAGTCACTTCTCAAAAACTTTAAGATGAAGGGACCTCTCTGATCCAACCACTTGGCCCTGGCAATTCAAGTGTGTTAGCGATCACATTCCTTACCCAGGAATGAATCTTGTCAACAACAGTTCCACTGCATTGCTGTGTCCACTTGTGAGCCAATGCTATACCCGACTGCAGCCCAGTAATCACTACAACACAGCTACAATACTTCTCAGTTTAGAGAATACTTCCTGTAGCTGAAGAGTGTGACTTGATTACATATGCAAAAATAGAAATATAACAAATTTCAAAGTAATTTGTATTTTTCCTAACTATATAAATCTGTTCTTTATAAGGAGTAACTCGGCTCTGTTAAGTTATGACTTCTTGTAATGAACGAGGGTTTGAATTTGTGTCGGAACAAATGGAAAAACAGCCCTTACATAATCACAAATAAAGACTAGAATCCCAAGAGTCTCAATTGGTGACAGGGTGAGAAGGAAGCATTGCTATGTCTCTAAGCTGGGGGTATCTGGGGGGGTGGAGGGTTAATCCCTCACGTAGGGAATGTCACCATTGGTTAAATTGGTCTGATTATGCATGGAAACATAAAAACACGCTAAAATATCCTTTACACAATCAGGAGTAAATGCTAGAATCCCAAAGTCCTTGTTAGTTGGTTGAAGAAAAAAATAGGTGGGACTAAACACAAGGGGAGGAGCTATTTTTAAGTAAAATATCCTTTATGTGTGAAATACGAACATGTATTGTAATCTTTTGTAGGATAAACTACTTATTCTAACTTCTATATGGTTTAAATTTGTAAATGACACCTCTAGTACGTTATTCTCCCTTGTACCTGGCGCGTTTTGACTTAATAAGTACATCATCCTATTGAAGGGGTTAAAAACAAGCCCTTCGACTGAGTCTAAAGTGTCAAGCAGACTGATTCAGTGGTTTCATCCATCCATTTTGTAACAATAACCATCATAAAATTAAGTTCCTGTATGGAGTAGGGTGGCCTTACCTGCAGTATACTATTATGCCCACTCTTCTGAGAGCTAAAGGTTCTAATAAAATATTTGGGATCAATCTAGCTGAAAGAAGGGGTTATGATGAATCTTTTATTCCTGTAATCACTTGGCTCAAGTGATATTGACATAAGAAGAGCAACCAGGTATCAAGACAGCTTTTAAATATCAATAAAAAAATCTAATGAAATTCTACAAACTAAATAACAAATTGAAAACTAAAAAAAAAGCTTGTGCTAGTTCTTATCAACTGCATCTTACCATTGAACATGGAGTTGGCAATAGCACCACATGGAGCAAAAACCTTTCCCTCTTGATCTTTGCTGAAAGGATCACAGTCCGATGGAACAGTGGTGACCTTCTTCCCAAGCAACTGATAATCATATCGAGACTTTACATACCTACGGTGGTTTTGGTAGAAATTGTCCAAGCCATAGTACATATAAACCTAAAACATTAAACATTATATGAATATTAATCTTAAAATAATTTCAAAGTGTGATAAACATCATAAGTACTTTTCTTGTATGCTTTAAAGAAAACAGTAAAATAAATCTATAGCATATCTGCCAAACAACAAAAGTCACAATATTTAAAGTACTCTTATTTTTTTTTCCTAATTATACACATCCGAGTCCTTTAATAGGAGTAGGTTTTCAGCGAAGCTGGATCCGGCTGTTAAAACTTCAAGACGGTGGTGGCAGTTATTGCTGGATAGAGGGTAAGTCCTGCCCACCAAACAGGCCACGGAGACCTCACTTTGACCTTCAACTCGACTAGGACATGTGGTGTCTGAGCGCGGCTGCCGATTGTATGATTCCCGATCACAGCTACCTATCGTATAGTTCCTGATTGCAGCTGATCCTGTGGGAAACCATGACTGTGAAGAACAAGAAAGGAGACAACTTGTTTTACTAGTGGAGACCACATTTGGAATGTTTCCAAGAAAATAAAACACAAAGGGAAGGAACACAAGTAAGCCTCTTGAGGTCATGAATGGTAACATAGGTTCTCCAGTCTGAAGTGAAGCAGATTCTCGAAGTTCTCTGGTCCAAAAACATATGCGAAGTGTACGATCACATAGCATTAAACAAGCATGGTTAACACCTAAACCTTGTACTAAAATGTATTCTCATAGAAGGAAGCATTTCCATTACATAGAGAACGTACTAGGTGTACAATGTACTAGGGTCATTTTCCTAGGTAGATACATTACAAATATGTACAGACACTCTTATGCGTACGCGGGAGATATCAGCCAAGGGTGTTTATGTCACTTGGTTAGGATAAACGAGTACATTCCCAGTATATATGGTCCCACATACACCCAGATGGAGATCCCAAAGAATGTTCAGAGCACTCCTGATCTCGTTGTCTCTAGGCAACTATCAAAAGGACGGAAAGAGGGAGGGGACCTTTTATCCTACTCGAGGGCGAGAGCTCGGAACGCTGGTAACAAGCCTGTAAACATATGTATCTCGAACTGCTCAGAGATGGCTACGATATTGGTATGTACCGATTCTCCTTCTCATACACAGGAGATAACATCCGAGACTAGTAGCTATATTGATAGGGTGAGAGCAGCTCTTGGTTAAGGGGACTGTATTTGGTACAAGACTGAACACAGATGTTGAAGCGCTGCATACCGATGTCTGTTCATGAAGGGACAACTCTCAGTACGCACTTCCCATCTCACGAAATGAGAGATTGTCCAGGGAGGAGAGAGAAAGTGAGAGCCCTTAACCCACTGGCAGTGTAATTGCTCTTCTCGTGAGAAACAGAGCACAGATAGCAGGCGTGTGAGCACCCGTACCGTGTACCAATATCTAAAACTCCTAGATGGGAAAGTTCGCATTACGTAGCATATCACCTAGCGAATGAAGAAAGAACATATTGGTACTAAAGCGATGTTTCCGAAAGTCCAATTCTCAGCATGCACTGCTTCTCTCACTCCCTCAAAAGCGAGAGATTGTCCAAGAAAAGAAAAGGAAGGGGCCTTTTCCTACCTGCAGTTGTGCACTCGATCTCGAGAGAAAAGAGCACAGGTAGGAGGAGTGTGAGCACCTATACTGCAGACTGACACATGCACATGAACTCAGTACCATACAGCCTCTCCCACAGGGAAAGAAACAGTAGGAATCGAATCACCCGTTCGACACTACTCCTGATCAGTCTTCCTAATAATTTTCAAAGACAACTTCCTTGTTGTCAGCAGCTCTCAGCAGCAGGGAAGTCCCTGTTTGAGGTTCGCCTGAACAGTTCATAAGGTGCCCCCTTCAAGGAACGTAAGACCTTAAGTATGTTCCAGAATGATGAATCACCTCAACTGGAGGGCAAGATTGCTCAAAACTTTGTAGGAACATGGATAGTTCCTCCGAAGACAAAATATCTACTCCCTTTAGTCTAAAGACCTGGTTCAAGGCAGAGCAATAGCTTTTTACCACTGAGAGCAAAATTTCTCTTTTGCGAAGTTATAATAAGAAGTTGGCAATCAACAGAACAAAAGCTCCAAGAGACCCCTTTCATAACACCAACCGCAGAAAAATTCCCACTTTGCCTGGTAGACTAAGATCGAGGATTTACGGAGGTATCCAGACATCTGAAACGCTGTCTCTCAAGAAAACTCTCTCTAAAGGAGATGCTGGATAACCTCTAAGCATGAAAGCTGTGGGGACTTCACTGTCCTGTGGAAAATCTTGATATGTTGACATAGAAGGTTTGGGAGATGGGCAAGTTCTCTCTGTTAGAAAAAGCAGTAGATCCGTGTACCACTCCATGCAGTATGTGGTCATTTTGGTGCTACGAGTGTCATGGACATGATCAGAATCGATCAAACTGTTCAGGACCCTTCCAAAAGGTAAAAAGGCTGAAAAAAATACTTCAAGAGATCATTCCTCCTTGCTTACGAATGTAGGACACCATGGTGTTCTCTCTCCTCAACATTACCAAGTGTCCTTTAGGCGGAGGGCAAAATTCCTAAAGGGCCAGCCAGGCTGCCTTCACTTCCAACACGTTGATGTGTACTTGGCGGTCTTGACCTGATCAAGCTCTTGATATTATGCGATGGCCTAGGTGAGGCCCCCAACCTTCCTTGAACGAATCTGAAAAGATGAAACTCGTGAGGGGGAATCGAGTATTGACACCATTTTCAAAGGTTCTTTTCCTGCAACCACCACCTGAGATCTTCCCTAGAGCTTTCTCCGACGTGAAATAAGGTTAGAGGATCATCCTGATGTTGAGACTGCATTGACTTCAGCTGCCATTGCAGAGATTATAAGTGAAGACTGCCTCCAGAAACCAAAAACACTAGAGATGTCAAGTGACTATGAGTATGTGCCATTGATGAGCTGGCAGAAGAGACTGACAAAGAAAGGGGAGGGCTACCTCTTGCAGGCGGGAGATTCTGTTCTAAGACAGAAAGACTTGGCCCTGAACTGTGTCTAAATCCATTCCTAGGTAACTCAGCCTCTTAGTGAGGATGAAAACACTCTTGATTTATCAAGAACCCCAGGTCTTGACAAAAGTCAAGAATCCTGTCCTGAAGGACTAGAACATTTTCCTTTGATTCTGCAAGAATTAACCAGTCGTCCAGGTAATGGAGCAACCTGATCCTTTGTTGGTGTGAGACCAAGCTAACACCAGTTTGAAAACTCTCCTAAACACTTGTGGAGTTGTGGAAAGACCGAAACATAGGACCTTGAATTGGGATACATTCCTGTGACTGCTACTCAAAAGTATTTCCTGGAAGACATGAAAAATTAAATTCCTTGAGGTTGAATCTTATCAATAAGGCCCCTGGTCTTATCACCTGAATGACTGTGGCTCGTGTTTCCAATCTGAACGTAGTCTGCTGAATAAACCTCTTCAGAGCTAAGAGATAAACAGTGATCTCTAACCTCCAGACGCCTTTCTCACAAAAAAAAGTTAACTATAGTAGCTGGGAAACCAGTCATCGACCTCCTGCAATGCGTCCTTATCCAGCATCTTCGTGATCTCTTGTTGGAGAGAAGAATCTTTTTACGCCCCCCCCAGTGATTAGATAAAGATGTTGCATCAAGAGGAATCACAGGAGGGGGAAAGCTGATGAAAGGAAGGAGATATCCTGGCATAGAACCTGAACTGACCAGTTCTTCTGCACGTGGAACCACCACCACCTCCAATTCCTTTATAGGTATCCCACAATGGTGATAAGTTGGGGGATTGCCTATCCTAACACAGGGATCTACCTTTACCTTTTCCCCAACCTTGTCTCTGGCAAGAGGGGAACAACTGTGTTGGCTTCTTGAAGATTGACTGCGGAGGTTGCAGTCTTCCTCTCTGCACCTTCCTAGGTTGGGTCGGCTGTCCCGATGACTTGGGGTGTCCTGAAGTTGAAGGTTGTGGTGCTTGAAAGGATAAGTCTCGTTCCTTCAGTTTTCTGCAATTGACGTTACCTCCTCCGGTGGAAACCGTAAAAGATTTTTAAGTAGAGAGTTACAGTGAGGGGGATTGCCTTCCCACTGCCAACAGATAAACTACCTGCTGGTTGTTTACACCTCATTAAAAGTTTTTAACTGCCTTATTCCAGTTTCGCTTTCATCATTCTCTTACAGTAAAGAACGATGGTTTGCATTTATGTAGGAAAATATGCCAAGGATAAGGTTTTACATGGTTAGTAATCAAAATACTACTGTAATAAGAATTGATAAACCACAAAAAATCTAGTGAAAAACTACTGGAAATGATTGATTTTCTATGCCCACCTAAGGGACAATATCTTTCATTTCACAGCACTGTAATGTGCTCCTGAATTTTTATAATCTACACTTCTTACAAATACTGCACTGTATCTATGCTCCTAAAGGCTTACAGGGGAACTAAAAGAAAATTAAAGAATTTGAAAATCTACCAAAAATTTTTATGACTTTTGAAAGTATAGTTTACTCACATTCTTCTCAAAATCCTTATCAAGAGTGAAAGGTTCCTGACAAGTACACTTTGCAGAGACATTGTTACTTATAACGTCCATGCAAGGTTTTCCATTGAATTCTGCTTCATCAATACTTAAACAGTCTGTATAATCCAATTCAAACTGCTGAACCTAAAATAAAAAAATTTAAAGGATAAAGATTAAGTTACAAACTACTAAATACTGTAGAGTAAATTTCCCTAATAAATTATCTGAGGTCAAAACATATTGAACTTTAAAACATTATCCACAGTCATTACGTTAAAAATCACCAAGCCCAGCGGTTGAAGTATTCCATAGATAATAGGCAATGTCACCTATAAAGAAGTTCTTATAACTTGTAAATATCCACTGAAGACAATATAATTGTACTTAATGTAAAATACATAGCAGTGAATATACAGTACATTACTGCAATAATAATCATATAAACCACTCACTCACTCACTCACTCTCTTTTTATATAAAATTTCTGAAGATTTGATAACTCATATACTGAAGAAAAAAATTGCACTTTTTTAAAGAAAACTCTTTAAAGATATCTCAACATAACACAGAATATGTTTAACTCAACCAATATTAATTTTCCATAACAAAAATTTAGTTTTGATAAAATTTCTTACTTCTACAGTATAATGTACTCGCTTGATGTTCATATTGATTTCCTCTCTGGAAGCTTGGAATGTCGAAGTTACTCCCCAAAATCAAGAAACTTTACCGTTTTCTTTCCTTCAAGTATACTAATGCTTCTAGTAAATCAATGAGACCAGCATCTAAAAACAATAATATGCAGTGTATGTTAGATAGCTTCTTCACTCTCATGGCAGGTCAGCAGGGAAATCAGATAAGACTCTTAACAACTGGCACAATGATTTTTAGCTCAACTCAGGACCAACAGCAGCAAGCATTAATCTATGTTACAAAGGACTGATGAACAAGAATTACCTAAAAGACTTGAAAGCCTTGAAGAACATAGCGACATACATCTCCATGCCAAAGAACACACCACCTGAACTACGTCATTTATTACCAGACGGCCAAAACAAAGGGTGTCATAATGAAAAACAACCCTGTCCCTCCCTTACAGTACAGCCTAAAAAACCTAATGTTGTATACAGCCAAAATACTATACTATCCTCATGATGCCTCTAATCAGTGGGGAGAGGGGTGGCCATGAATTTGAACATTGGGTATAGAAAGTCAAGATATTTTATCATTACTATTTTGTTTATTTCTATGAACCCTGTCTGATGTTTATATTGTCTTCGCCAAAACTTTGCAGATGGTGGGAAGCCAGTGAAGGATGAGATAGGGTATTTAGTTTCCATAATAATCCTAGACCTACCTTAAGTCATGGTTTTTCGGTACTTTAAACTCTAGCTGACATTCTAAAAACTACTTTATCACCTAATTACTAATTTATACAACAAAAAGCTTAAGTAATATGCTACACATACTGTATGAGTAATTTAAAAAAAAAACAGCTAAATAATTGAAAAGGTTACCATACTACAACCCAAAAATGTTATTTTCATTAGTAAAATAAATTTTTGAATATACTTACCCGATAATCATGTAGCTGTCAACTCTGTTGCCCGACAGAAATCTACGGTCGGGATACGCCAGCGATCGCTATTCAGGTGGGGGTGTACACAACAGCGCCATCTGTGGTCAGGTACTCTAGTACTTCTTGTCAACACCACCTCAATTTTTTCCTCGGTCCACTGGTTCTCTATGGGGAGGAAGGGTGGGTCAATTAAATCATGATTATCGGGTAAGTATATTCAAAAATTTATTTTACTAATGAAAATAACATTTTTCAATATTAATCTTACCCGATAATCATGTAGCTGATTCACACCCAGGGTGGTGGGTGAAAACCAGTGTACATGTTAATCAAGAAGCTAAGTATCCCGTATTTTATTTTATTAGTTATTCAAAAATAACATAAAATAAATAAGTACCTGGTAAGGAAGACGACTTGAACCATTACTCTGCCTTTATTAAGTACGCCTTCCTTACTGAGCGTAGCGGTCCTCTTAGGATGCTGAACGACTCTTAGGTGCTGAAGTATAAAGGGCTGCAACCCATACTAAAGGACCTCATCACAACCTTTAACCTCGGCGCTTCTCAAGAAAGAATTGACCACCCGCCAAATCAACAAGGATGTGGAAGGCTTCTTAGCCGACCGTACAACCCATAAAAAGTATTCAAGAGAAAGGTTAAAAAGGTTATGGGATTATGGGAATGTAGTGGCTGAGCCCCCGCCTACTACTGCATTCGTAGCTACGAATGGTCCCAGGGTGTAGCAGTTCTCGTAAAGAGACTGGACATCTTTGAGATAGAATGATGCGAACACTGACTTGCTTCTCCAATAGGTTGCATCCATAACACTGCAGAGAACGGTTCTGTTTGAGGGCCACTGAAGTAGCCACAGCTCTCACTTCATGTGTCCTTACCTTCAGCAAAGCAAGGTCTTCTTCCTTCAGATGAGAATGTGCTTCCCTAATCAGGAGCCTGAATAGGTAAGAAACTGAGTTCTTAGACCTTGGAAGAGAAGGCTTCTTGATAGCACACCATAAGGCTTCTGATTGTCCTCGTAAAGGTTATGACCTTTTTAGATAGTACCTAAGAGCTCTAACTGGGCAAAGTACTCTCTCCAGTTCGTCCCCCACCAAGTTGGACAGGCTTGGGATCTCGAACGACTTAGGCCAAGGACGTGAAGGAAGCTCGTTTTAGCAAAAAACCGAGCTGCAAGGAACATGTAGCCGTTTCAGATGTGAAAACTATGTTCCTGCTGAAGGCGTGGATCTCACTTACTCTTTTAGCTGTTGTCAAGCACACGAGGAAAAGAGTTTTTAATGTGAGGTCCTTAAAAGAGGCTGATTGGAGAGGTTCAAATCTTGATGACATAAGGAACCTTAGGACCACGTCTAGATTCCAGCCTGGAGTGGACAACCGACGTTCCTTTGAGGTCTTAAAAGACCTAAGGGGGTCCTGTAGATCTTTGTTGGTGGAAAGATCCAAGCCTCTGTGGCGGAAAACCGCTGCCAACATACTTCTGTAACCCTTAATCGTAGGAGCTGAAAGGGATCTTACGTTCCTTAGATGTAACAGGAAGTCAGCAATCTGGGTTACAGTGGTACTGGATGAGGAAACTGCATTGGCCTTGTACCAGCTTCGGAAGACTTCCCCTTTAGACTGATAGACTCTGAGAGTGGATGTCCTCCTTGCTCTGGCAATCGCTCTGGCTGCCTCCTTCGAAAAGCCCCTAGCTCTTGAGAGTCCTTCGAAAGTCTGAAGGCAGTCAGACGAAGAGCGTGGAGGTTTGGATGTACCTTCTTTACGTGAGGTAGACGTAGAAGGTCCACTCCCAGAGGAAGAGTCCTGGGAATGTCGACCAGCCATTGCAGGACCTCTATGAACCATTCTCTCGCGGGCCAGAGCGGAGCCAACCAACGTCAGCCGTGTCCCTTTGCGAGAGGCGAACTTCTGAAGTACCCTGTTGACAATCTTGAACGGCGGGAATGCATACAGGTCGAGATGGGACCAATCCAGCAGAAAAGCATCCACGTGAACTGCTGCTGGGTCTGGAATCGGAGAACAATACAACGGGAGCCTCTAGGTTATCGAGGTAGCGAACAGATCTATGGTTGGCTGACCCCACAGGGCCCAAAGTCTGCTGCCAACATTCTTGTGAAGGGTCCACTCTGTGGGGATGACCTGACCCTTCCGGCTAAGGCGATCTGCCATGACATTCATATCGCCCTGAATGAACCTCGTTACCAGCGTGAGCTTTCGATCTTTTAACCAGATGAGGAGGTCCCTTGCGATCTAGAACAACTTCCACGAATGAGTCCCTCCCTGCTTGGAGATGTAAGCCAAGGCTGTGGTGTTGTCAGAGTCCACCTCCACCACCTTGTTAAGCTGGAGGGACTTGAAGTTTATCAAGGCCAGATGAACCGCCAACAGCTCCTTGCAATAGATGTGAAGTGTCCTTAGCTCCTGATTCCATGTTCCCGAGCATTCCTGTCCGTCCAAAGTCGCACCCCAGCCCGTGTCTGATGCGTCAGAGAAGAGACGGCGGTCGGGTTTCTGAACAGCCAAAGGCAGACTTCCTTGAGAAGAAAGCTGTTCCTTCACCACGCGAGAGTAGACCTCCTCTCTTCGGAAACAGGAACTGAGATCGTCTCTAGCGTCATGTCCTTTATCCAGTGAGCCGCTAGATGATACTGAAGGGGGGGAGGTGGGGTCTCCCTAACTCGATGAACAGGGCCAGCGATGAAAGTGTCCCTGTTAGACTCATCCACTACCTGACTGAGCATCGGTTCCTTCTCAGCATGCTCTGGATGCAATCTAGGGCTTAGTATATCTTTGGGGCCGACGGAAAAGCCCGAAAAGCTCGACTCTGAAGATCCATACCCAGGTAGACAATGGTCTGGGATGGGACGAGCTGGGACTCCTCAAAATTGACCAGGAGGCCCAGTTCCTTGGTCAGATCCATAGTCCATCTGCGAATCTCCAGACAGCGACGACTTGTGGGAGCTCTTAAAAGCTAGTCGTCTGACGGAGCTGGACACAAGATCATGGTACTGCTGCACAGTCTGTGAACTGTCAAACATGGGGAAGCGAGGAAGTACAGTGACAACCCGAAGCTGTCTAGACTGTCTGGGTCGTACAGACAACTCCTTATCGGGTTGCTGAGGTTGCCGCACTGCGTTACAACAAGTCACTTCTGCTGGTTGTTGAACGTCTTCCCAGTGACACACTGACTCCGTAAACAAAAAATCCTCTAACAAGGACTAAGCTTGGACTGCATGTCTTGCAACACAGCTCAAGGTCTATGGGAGCAGGTGTGGTAACAGACGGGGTTAGCGACTGAAGTGGAACCATTACCCTCCCTGGAAGCATGCTATGCTTAAATAAAAGTCCATAGGAGGCTAAGCAGCTAAAGGCTCCTCTCCAAATGACAGAGTCCTCAAGGGAAAATCAGGAGGGAGAATAGCACTTTCTCATCTACAGGAACCATATCCGAGAAAAGCTAAGTTCTCTCAGTGAGGGTTTCACTGGTGCAAAAGCAGCAGACTAGAAGGCAACGTTATGAAACTGCTTGACAGTCTAGTGAGTTGGCAACAACCAAAGATGTGTGACTGAGAAGCATGCGGTAAGGTATGCAGAGCATGCTGTATGCAGAGCATGCTGTATGTAGAGCATGCTGTATGTAGAGCATGCTGTAAGGTAAGCAGAGCACGTTGCATGGCGTGCGGCTCATGCTGCATGGGACGAGGCTCATGCTGCATGGGATGAGGCTCATGCTGCATGGTATGAGACTCATGCTGCATGGGATGAGGCTCAAGCTGCAAGGGATGAGGCTTATGCCGCATGCGTTGAGGTACTTCACCTCAGGAAAGGGAAACTCGCCCTGTTGGCAACACTGCATTACTTCATGCATGCTTGCATGGGGTTTTAATATCAACATAAAATTTACATTACATTCATAACTCATGATTCATTTTTGTTTTGAAGATATTTTTGCCATATTTTTGCGATTTTGTTAAAAATATATTGCAAGAAATACATATATATTTTTTAAGTAATACGAATAACCTCCATTATCATAATGTTTGTGTAGGCATACATGTATATGTTTTACAAATGCAAGTTATGAAAGTAATGAGGTGTTATTATTGTCATTTGTTATTTCATTAATGACATAATATTGTCTTCAGAGTGCCACCTAGCCACCAACAATAAATGCCCCCCCAAAATTTATATTGGCCCTGAAGTGGCCCCCCCACTTTCAGAGTCCTAGAATCGCCACTGCGCAAGAGTTGAGGTTGCTGCCTCAAGGATGGTGGAGGTTGCCGCAACGCGAGAGGTTGGTGCATAGCGCTGGTATCTAGCAACTCCCAATGCGGCAGCTCACGCGTGGAGGTAGGTTGAGGAACCTCAACTTCATACGTCTGGCAGGGTGGACTGCGCAGAGGTGGAGTTGAGGTTGCTGCCTCGAGGATGGTGGAGGTTGTCGCACCGCAAGAGGTAGCTGCCTCGAGGATGGAGGAGGTAGTCGCAACGCATTAGGCTCCTACCTCAAGGGTAGAGGAGGTTGCTGCAAAGCAAAAGGCTCCTGCCTCAAGTGTTGAGGAGGTTGCCGCGTGGCAAGAGGCTCCTGCCTCAAGGAAAGTGGAGGTTGCTGCACAGAGCTGGTATCTGGCAACTCTCAAAGAGGCAGCTCACGCATGGAGGTAGCTTGAGGAACCTCAACAACATACGTCTGGCAGGCTGGACTGCGTAGAGGTGGAGGAGCGCTCGCAGGAGGAGGTGTGTTAACCTTCTCTGCCTGAAACTCCTGCATCAACACCGCAAGCTGAGACTGCATTGTCAGCAGCAAAGACCACTAGAGTTTAAGAAAGACAACAACAAACGGAGCTACTGTCCGTTGAAACTGAGGGTCTAAAACAGCTGGTGCGGCAACAGACGGAGTTACTGTCTGTTGCGATACCACCTTGCCTCTCTGGGAGGTGTGCAGTTGTCGTACTGCAGCAAGTCCGAACTGACCCAGTGCTAATGGCACCACCTAGGAGTTGGACTTGCGCGGAAGGGACCGACTTGCACTTAAAAGCTGCAAGATTGGTCCATGGTTTCTGCGAGAAACCTCTTCCGCAGACGAGGAATAAATGGGCTCTCTCGTCTTTGTGTGGGTGGGGTGATTACGTCGGCTACGTGAGTTGGTTACACCCGAAACCACGGAGGGAAACGTCTGTTCGTCGATCAAGGCCTGCTGAACCCATAAGTCCTTCGACATTACTTCTCCCCTGGGCTTGGGAGCTTGTAAGAGGTCCCAGACTAGGCGAACAACTGGCACGAACAGACGAACCCTCAAACGCAACACTGTAAAACTTTGCGCTTATCACTTTATCACTTTTGATTTTCTGTTTGCACTTATTTCACTGAACTCGAAACTTTAAGTGGTTTGTACCTGAAACACGCAATTCTATCCTTCATTAAAAGTTAGTAATTGCGAAAACAGTATTACAATGTAACAGAAAAACATAATGAAAGATAAATAATTCAGTGGCTGGAAAAGAGATTAAACACTAGATCAAATAAACTACGTTTAAAATCTCTCACCGCATAAAGTCTGAGAACAAGAATAAAACTCTAGAAACGTTTACCTTCTTCCCCTAAAGAGACTAGGGAGAAGAACAAAAACGATAACAACGTTACCCGCTTGAACGAAACGTTTATCCTCCTCTCTCTCCCTCCGTCTCTATCTCTCTCTCTCTCTCTCTTGACTTAGCATCTGAGAGAAGAGCCCAATTATATATATCGTTAAAACATATTATTGTTAAAGGAAAAAAACTGAAAGGTTTCCCAAATAAAAAGTTCCTTATTAGAATAGAACCATTTAAGCTAAGAAAGAATGAACAAAACGCTAGAATCGGTTTACTCTTACTGCAACGTGACACCGTGATAGACTCTCTCTCTATCGTAACGATAGAGCGCAAGTTGAACGTTCTGAACGTCAACAACTGCAGAGACAAAACAAAACGTTAGTTCAACTTTGAAAACAGTACAAGACTATCAAAGAAATTCTTTCAAAAACATTAAAATAGCATAATATGTTAACAGGTAAAAACGAAATGACGGGCTCAAAGTTAATTAACTTCGGTACCAAGAAAAGACCGCCTACTATTAGGAAAGGTCGAATATAAACAAATATAAAAATTAATTTAAATAAGTTTATAATAAAAGGAAGTTAATCAAAGAGGCCTATAAAAGGCGGAGAGATATAAAATAATTCTATAACTTTGTTAAGCAAAATAAAGAGAGTCTATACTCTCTTCGACACCAACACTTCCGTCTGGGAAGGGTCGGCCATTTAAAAGTGAAAGAGAGTTCATACTCTCTTCGTACCAAAATTAAATCAAAAATTAAATCAAATTAATTCCAAAAACTTGCTAAGCTAATGATATAGCTTCCTGAATAGCGAAGGCTAAACTCTAGAGCAAATACATCACCAAATCGTGAGCAATAACTCCAGAATCAACAGCGTATCCATGTAGGTCTAGCCGGAGGCACGACAGAGGAAAAATTGAGGTGGTGTTGACAAGAAGTACTAGAGTACCTGACCACAGATGGCGCTGTTGTGTACACCCCCACCTGAATAGCGATCGCTGGCGTATCCCGACCGTAGATTTCTGTCGGGCAACAGAGTTGACAGCTACATGATTATCGGGTAAGATTAATATTGAAAAGTGTAATTTTACCAAACCAAACACTTATATTCACCAATCAATCAGACCATACCTCACCAGCCCCAATACTGTAGGTCTTTAAGCCCCACAATCATTACACATTATGCTTAGATGATACATTTCTGGGATGCCAACGAGGTGTTGGTAAACCCTACTTCTTATATAATAAAACCTTAATTTTACTCGGCCAGTTATTGACTCCTGGTTATAATTTTCACCTGTCTTATCCCAGTTTTCCTGTCATTCTCCATGTAAAGGACGATGGTTGTAATTGTAAAGGAATAAATATATACTAAGTGACATGTAAGAGAATATTCTGTTACTGAAATCCTACTCTCTTAAAATACAGGAGCCTTTATAAATAAAATTTCAAATACAGTAAAGCCATTTTCTAGTGACAGAGAACATTCACAGCTCAAAAACTCTAGACAATCATTTCTTAAATTGGTGGTCACTCCTAGTGCCATCAAATTACACCATAGAGTATTAATGAAAAAAGGGAATGCAGATAATAAAGCTTACATTTTCAGAGAAGTACAAGAGGGCAACACCAAGAGGGATGAAAAGTAATCCTATGAGGAAGAAGGCAGGAAGGACTGTATCTGCTGTTAGAATTGGCTGCCATGCTGGTAGTCGCTGCTGTTTAAATTTCTGTTTGAACTTGGAATCTGAAAAAAAAAAAAAAAAAACAGGCATAAGTAAGTGAGCACAAAAAAACTCTCACCGGTAAAAAAGACCACAAACTTTTCAGGTAATTTGCACTTTTCTTAACTATGTAAATCTGAGTCTTTAATAGGAGTGAGTTTTCAGTGAAACTGGATACGGCTATTCAAATTTTTAACGAGGTGGCAGTGGTTACTGACAGGTGGTGGGGATAGCCCACCACCAGACAGGCCGTAGACCTCCACTTTTATCTTCAGTCTAGGACTTATGGGGTGGCTGAGGTGGGATGTGTAACTTAAAGGAATCAGGTATGCAAAGTTAGGAAATTTATAAATTACTTTAAAAATTTGTGATTTGTTCATACATGGATACAAACTCTTGTCCTTTAATAGGAGACTTATTCTTAAGAGAGCAAAAGTCCCTATAACCTACTGGCTGGTTTACTACCCAAGGAAATGTCATGGCACTTTAAATCCTGTACACAAACAGATGTGATGATTCATGTTCATCTCTTATTAACCTGAGCATGATTATGAGGCAGGTGTTCGGCTAGGTCACAACCAGGGACTGGTAGACAGTCAAGGGAAAAACCGATTTCTGTGTAGAGGATATGAAGTCAGAATATATGGTCATCCCAGAGGGTGGGGGAGATACTTCTAAAAAAAAAACCCATTTGTTTAGAAAATCTGCTCAATCACGTGGCATACAGTACCTGCATCTAATGTTTAATCTAGCAAATATCAGTGACTACATCACCCCAAAAAAGGGGAAGAAACAAAAGGTAGAAGGGCTAGTCCATCTTCCCTCTCATTCTAGACTTTAGTCACGACTGCTATTTCAGATGAGATTTCTCGCCCCATGAGGAAAGCTAGGTTTGCTACATGATCTCTTTAGCAACTACCACCGAGCCCAGGATACAAGAATCTAAGGACCAGTGGGCATACAGTACTCCTATAGGTAATAGGCAGAGAAGATTGTCTGTTCATACTAGACTCCTGTCCTCAAGATCTGTGCTCGGACAGGTTCTTCCTCAGAACCGATTAAAATCCGGGATGATTCTTTCGTCTCCAAGCTTGCCGGTACAGTATACAATATCTTAATTGTCACACAAAGAGAAGAACAGAGTTCTAGGATTTCCGTTCTTTCCTTCTATTGCCGTAGAAATAGCCATAGAGTCCTCCCCAAATGTAAGGCATGTCATCCTGTTACTGATAGCCATCTCTTGAAGGGGAGAGATGAAGAAGGACTTGACGTTGTGAATGGCTGGGTTCTAGGTCCTGAACACGCACTCTTGGACCTAGGTGATGGAAATCTTCTATCTTCCAGAATGACTTGTGACACAGGCAAAGATATGCCAGTTCTGACCTGCTTAGCATGGCTTAGGGGAGTAGAGGACAGTTTCAAGAATCAAAATCTTATTTGCCGCCTATCACAAGTGTTCAAGTGTGATTGCTAGAGTGACCTGTGAACTTGTAAATAGTTCTATGTAACTTAAGCTCCCAAGAAGATCAAGTCTAGACAATAATTGTGAAGTCCAGACTTAGTCCAAGATGAAAACCTAGTTTGAGGGCTGCACAATATTCATTAGTGTGAAGTTTGAGAAGTTTTCATAAGGATGGAAGTAAAAAAAACTGCTGATCCAGATACCATCAATGTGTGGCTGCTTGTAAACGATTGAGGTCAAGCTGATCCTCGACATCGATTACTGTATTTGCCATAATAGCAAATGTAGAATAAGTGTACTGTATATATGAAATATATAATAAAGCTCAACGGAAGAAAGGGAACTAGGATAAGCACAGTTGGAAGAAAGTGAGAGAATGTGTTTACAACCACATTATGAAGACACTCTTATACCAAGCACATTAACCTTCAACCTGAACATATAGTGAGCTCCACCATAGGGAGAATGAAGTCACTGATGTGCAAGCAAGGTTCTGGTACAGTTTTGTCTCTCCCATGGGGAAAGAAATGGTAGGAGTAATGCAATGCCACTTCTATCAATCGGGCTCCAGGACTTTGCAGTGAAGTCGACAAGGGAGAATAACTTGAGGTTCACTTTCTGAGGGTTATCCAGGCATCACTACTCCACCCATAATCTGAAGACACTGATGAGAAGAAGGGCAGCACCCCTCCCCTTCATTCAGCGGCCGCAGAAACTCCTTCCTCTGACACAATGTCTAGGGGAAATCAATTTCTTTAGTTAAGTTAACATCGTTGTCACCATAACAAAGGGAGCAACAGCAAGAAGTAAAGTTGTCCAACAGGAATGAAGTGGATTACTGGAAAATTACACTGACAACTGTCACACAGCTACTGTAATCAGGAAGCAAACTACCATATAAACCAATCATCTTCCGTAAAAAAATCCTCGCACATGCTCTCGCCAAAATCATTATCAAATATGAAAATAAAAATAGAGAAACAGATTTGTTGTAAATAAATTGGAGCTCAGTGACCTGTTAGGTGGGTGGGGCCTCCCAGCCACCCGGCAGTAACCACTCCCACCCAGTTAAAAGTTTTACCAGCCATATCCAGCTTCGCAAAAAAGATACTCCTATCAAAGGAACAACTATCAATTTCATATCATCCAGAACATTTTTGAAGCAATGTCGACTAGTATACCACTATTATCTAAAAAACTGAATACAGGACATGAAATTCCTGTTAATTACTCTTTTCTAACTCTAGGACTCTGGCTTGATTTCACTTTTGTCATCAAACAATATTTCTGTACTATTACGGCACTATTATTTGCCTGCTATGTCACCAACAACTGTCTAATGTAAACGAACATTGCTACCACGATCCGTTGGTGAAAATAGGTAAATGTCCATTTCTATAGGTTTAAACACAGAAAATTATATTGACACTCAAGAGTTATATTAGTTTTTCAATTTCCTTCTAGGTGTATACAGTATAGTTATCTCGTAATCATACTTTTGCGCATTAAGTAAAAGCTGACAATACTGTACTCAGGATATTTAACCAATAATTTTAGGCTGAAATGTAAAGAAAACAAAAAAAAAAAAAAGTAAAAATTTTCACCTCCGCCAAGGAGATTACGTTATCAAGTCGGTTTATTCATTTATTTACACTATTTTAGCGTCTCTCTCAACAGGATTGCGTCAAAACTACTCAATGGATTTTGACGAAATTTTCACCACAGAGAGATCTTAGGTCATGGACAACCCCATTAAATTTTGGAGATGATCCAGATTTGAATTTTTCACAATTTTAAAGAGCAGGATTACATCAAGATTATTCAATGGATTTTGACAAAATTTTCATCAAAGATAGATCTTAGGTCATGACCGACTCCATTAAATTTTGGATAGGATCCAGATTTAGATTTCCATTTTTTGCTATTTTAAAGATGTTAAAACAAATTGTTGGATTTTTACGAAATTTCCACCACAGATAGATCTTAGGCCATGAACGACTCCATTAATCTTTGGCGGAGGTCAGAAATCTCTGATTGCTCGTTTTATTATAAAACCTAATCTTTTCACACAAATCCATCAATTATATATAAAGAAGCCCAGCCTTTTGTGGTTTTTTTTATCTTTACATACTCATGAGCTCATTCAGTACAGTATCATAAAAGTCTGAAGTAAGTTTATTGGAAATATGGTGGTCCTAATAAACAAACACCACCGGGACCCTCAGGTACCAATCAATTAATTGCTTTCTTCACTGGTGTAATTTAGATATGCAGATGCGAGATCTATGGATTTGAGAGGTCAAGGATCAGGGCTCATAACTCATGAGGTTTGTTCATAAGTAAGGATGAACCTATGAAGCATGATACAAGAAGTTTGAATTGGGTACTTTCAGGTTTAGAACAGGAATACAATAACAATGTGTGAAAAAGAAGCTAGTAACAATGGAAATCTACCTCTCCAGATTTTTATCAAGAATGCTCGAATGGAGCAATGGGGTTAAGAAATTTTAATATCTTCTTCAAAACAGACAGAATGTACTTAGGCACTTAAGTTGCCATCCCTACAATTTGCAAGTGGCATAGCTGGAATAAACAAACAAATAGACTAGCATTACCAGTACTGTACAGTACCTTCATTTCAAATGAAACCAAAACCATAATTTCAGAAATTTTTACCAGTTCTCTGCAACATTTGATACATTACTGTACATCAATATAACTTGCCTTAGTAACCCCAATTCTTTCACTACACTATATTAAAACAGCCAAGTACCTGTAACCCTCTTTGGATAAAGCAGGTCCTCCTTACTTCTTGTAATAGAAAACAAGGAAGGAATTGTAAAGGGTTGCTGTGAAACATCCCTGGCTGATTTTGATTGTTATTTGGATATTTCCTACAGTTAGGTGCAAAATGACAGCCCTAATGATGTCCCACCTCTGGCAGGCATGACTTGAATACACAACATGTAAAGCTTGTTGACCTGTCTTGAAGAGTAAACATCAGTAAAATGACCATCTTCAATGGAAGATCCTGCAAAGCCAACTATTGAAGTAGTTTATATCTAGGGATTTTAGGGTTCTTAAAGACTATGGAGAGACCCAAATAAGGATGTTCCAATAAATTTCTAGGGACCACCTTTCTAAATAAATGGGCAAATAATTTTCACATTTATTGAAAACCCTTGTCTAATTTATGAAGCTCAAGCATCTAAAAGGGTAGACCTTTTGAGGGCAGACAGATAGCTTCTTGCCTTATCAAAGAAAAAGGAAAATATCCAATCACAGAAATTTGGAATTGGTTGGTTCAATGTCCTTTTTATAGCAGAAACTACAGAATTCATGTCAAAATGAGAGGTTTTTTGTTGAAGTCTACAGAGTTTGGCAATGGTTGTAGCTTCTTTATGCTCCAACAACACCAACTATATCTCTGGGACCTTAAAAAAACCTTCATTTGTGAAATTGAAGAATCTTGATGCTACACTGGATTAAAAAAAGTAGAGTGGCTTGAGCAGTTGTTTCTTGGTTGGAAAAGTTAATCAACTTGACTAACTATGCCAAAGATCACACTTACTGTGACCAGTGACCTAGAGTTCTTGGGCATTCTAAACTTACCCAATATCTGTTTGATGAAGCTGAACACCAGGCAGGTGTATATGTCCCAGTCAATCAGGAAATTCTGCCACAACAATGGATTTTGTAAAATGTAAATTCTACAAGGATATCCACTATATCAATATCATATACAGTACTGTATATCAATATATATGCGAGAGAAAAAAAAAAGTTTATCAAAGTACTAGATCTAAATTGTACTTAAACGTTTAAATTGTTTTGTTCTTCAATTTCAAAAAACAAAAAAAAAATTCTTCTTGCTCATAAGCTAAATATAAAACAGAGTTTAACCACATATGAGTTTGGAGCAAAACAAAAAATATCAACAAAATGTTAGCCATTAAAGGACATTTTAATAGCACTGACTCAGCTGGGAATTGCATTGTCCAAGACCAGTAGCATGACTATTGTCATACAAACTAAACAAATAACACCCTCCCCTTTAAAAAAGGTGCGAACCAACAAACATGCCTCTAATATTATAGTGTTTTGGTTAGTGTCATATCATTGGAACTCAAAGACTATTTTCCTACAAGCAAAGTCTTAAGTTTAACATAAAAAAAAGACAAAGACATGAAAGGCATTATGCACAGTCCTTTCCTTGAAAAATCATTCCTTATTTTGTACTTTAATAATAGTCAGTTTCCTAATAAATTATATAACTAACAATGGTATCATATAAAGTACAGTTATATACTAATACATAACTACTGTATATAGGAAAGAGACCATAACAATAAAAGCAACACTGTTAAGGAAAAATACCTAATTTACGACGTTTCTCCTCTGCCACTTTTCTCTCATTGCTAATAATGCGATGCTTGAGGTCATGAATTTGGTCTTCGAGGATGACCACTTTTCTTTCTAAAATTCTCACATTTGCTGGAGAATCTATTTCAATAGTTGCCATTATGAACAGAGCTTTTCTTATTGGACATTTAAGTACTTTTCAGTCCATTTCCTTACACCACCACAATGATATAGTAAAATATATCATAAAAACCACAAAACTGAAGAAGAGTAAATTTCCATTAGTTCTATTGGAGCTCTAGTTATCGAGAATTCAAATACATCTTTAATACCAATGACTCAATCCATTCATTCCAAATACCAATTCTTCACAAAATCTAACTATCCAAAAAAAAAAAAGGAATATCCTACAAAATTTTGTAATTATTAAAAAAGTGTTCATCCAGAAAAAAAAATACACAGACAACAATAATAAGTAACACTATAGCTTCTCAAATTTTTTTATTTCTTTCAAGATTAATAAGCTTCTGTATTCTAAACGAAGCACAATAAGAAGTCAGTCTGCTCAAAAGACCAACTCACACAGTGGCTGTCCATTGCAAACAGACAACTGATTACTAATTCCCCTAAGAAGTCCATCCATGAACCAGGCTCTCCCCTCGTGCAGCCACGCCCAACAACCATTCCCTAATGACTCCTGATAGGCAAATGGGAGGGGCCATGGAGGCTCACAAATATCAAACTGGCACCCTTTTTTTTCCCCTTGCAGTTATCTTTGCTCCTTTTCTTGTGCATACAAATTTTTACTAAACTATTTAGTGTACTGTACTAGTAATATACAGTAATAAAGTTCAACATAAAAATATAATCCTCAGAAGTAATTAAAAATATATGAATTCAACTTTATAAATGGTTTTAAAATACATATCTTACCCATGTCCTTTACTAAGCAAGCCACTAAAATGGCAAGTGCAAAACTAAAAGGGCAGAAAAGATCAAAAGGAGCTTGGACCTTAATGTCTCATTCTTATCAGCTCATTCTTCTTGCTCTGCCCTTTCCTCATTCTTTGATGGATCAATATCACCACCCACTTAGGAAGAGAAAGTGAAGGTCAAAATGATAAAACAAATAGGCATAGGAGAAACAAGCCACCGTCAGACAAAATAATCTACGAATACCATGGAATGATGTTACAGCATTACATAGTAAGAAAAAACAATTGCTATGAAGGCAATAAAAAAGAAGATTTTTTATCATGAAGTAAAAGAAAAATTAACAAATCCCAAGTAAACATCCTTCCAGAAAAAAGAGAAAAGAGAAACTTCCAACCCAATCATGAAAATTCCCTGACAAATGTTGTCAGTTAAGAGGTTAATTTTACTTCAATTTCAAGTCAGGACCACACCCATCATCATATCTTAAAACACAGCAAAGCTATTAGAAAAAAAAAAAAAGAATTATCTAAAAACTGTATAATAAAATCTCTTAAGTTCTTCATTCTACTACTAAATATATATAAAAAAACGAGATTCACAATACATGGGTCATTTACGCTCTCTCTGCACTTTACACTCTACCAATGGCCCATTACCATTAATTATGCATGCAGAACGTGTAACACAAGAGAGGTTATGCTGATTCTTCGTAGAGAGGCTATGCCTTGGGAGAGAAACTTTAGAAATATCCAACATTTAATCATAAAAAAGCCTTACTTGTTAAGAGTACAGTACACTATGTTATTACATAAACACAGTGAATGTAAATTGATTTTATAATTTTAGTACCATACCTAAATATTATAATTTTATTACCAATATGTTTAGCAACAAAAAGGTACAGTAATGTAAAACTAACATGGTTTATAAAGACACCAAAAGTTCACCCCAGCAAAACAAAAACAGGTTATAGGTGCTCTATTAGTATTCTAGGTCTGTACATTTTTGTATTCTGAAACATACTTCTTTTCTACTTTATGAAAAGAGAGAAGATTTTCATTCTTATACTGTATTGCAGTATGGATAATGAATTTTTTCCTGATGGGAACCTCAGGGTACCTTGAAGAATTACAATAACACACCAGTACAGTATTTCAATTTTAAAATACCACTTAATATATAAAAGGCATTGTTAATTATATGACTTATGAAATTTTTATGATACCTTACCGTATACAGTAGTGGTGCATTTTAAAACTCTAATGACATTTATTTGACCATGAAATATACTGTATAAGAGTTCTTGAAAAATTAAAATTTGACACAACATATTAAGCCTTTTTGTATGACTTATATTTCCATCCATACAAACATACATACAGTACTGTATATACATATACTGGTACAGTATTGCTATACAACCCAGCACAGTGCAGTACTGTATACAGTACACTTATACTCAATATGACAAATTCGTAGATAATTTGTATTTTTCCTAACTACACAAACCTTAGCTATTTAATAGGGGTATTACACCCCAGCTTGAAGGACCTGTGGCCGCGGGGGCATAAAAACAAGAATAGTGCCAACGTTATCCCTGCGTGTCGTAAGAGGCGACTAAAAGGGACGGGACGAGGGGGCTAGGAACCTCCTCTCCTGTATCTACATCCTGTGTGATATCGACAAAGAGATGGAGCTGGGGGGAGAGTGACTGCTCCCCGCACTCTAGTTTTGGGGTGTTTGAATGTGCGTGGATGTAGTACGATGAGAGAGTAAAAGATGTGAAATTGGAAGTATGTTTAGGAATAGAAGGATGGATGTATTAGCCTTGTGTGAGACGAAGATAGTGTAAAAGGAAAGGGTGAAGTGATGTTTGGTGAAAGGTCTGGTAGAGTGTCTGGGATTGAAAGGGGAAGAGCGAGAGAGGGTGTGGCTTTATTGCTGAGTGAATGGATGACAGGTAAAGTAGTGGAATGGAAGGAGATATCATCTAGGTTAATGTGGGTAAGGGTTAGGTTGGTTAGGGAATGTTGGGCATTTGTCAGTGCGTATGGGCTAGGTAGTGAGAAAAGTGAAGAAGAGCGGAATGAGTTCTGGAATGAATTAACTAGGTGTGTAGAAGGACTGGGTAGAAGGAATTATGTAGTTGTCATGGGTGACTTAAATGCTAGAGTGGGCGCTGGAGAGGTAGAAGGTGTCATTGGGAAGTATGGCGTACCAGGTGAAAATGAGAGTGGTGAGAGACTGGTAAATATGTGTGTTGAGCAAGAGATGGTGATAAGTAATAGCTTTTTCAAAAAGAAAGATAAAAATAAGTATACATGGGTAAGAGTAGCAAATGGAAGAGTAGTAGAAAGGGCATTAATGGATTATGTGTTAATAACTAAAAGAATGTTTGGAAGATTGAAAGACGTGCACGTGTTTAGGGGTATGGCTAACGGTATGTCTGATCATTTTTTGGTGGAAGGAAAATTAGTTGTAGCAAAAGAATGGGGGAATAGAGTAGGTGGATGTAAAAGGGAGGTAGTGAGGGTTGAAGAGCTAATAAAACCGGGGGTAAAAAGTAAATATCAGGAAAGGTTGAAAATGATATCTGAAGAAGTGAAAGTAAGAGAAACTGGCAATTTAGAGGAGGAGTGGAAGTTAGTAAAAGAAAATTTTGTTGGGATTGCAAGTGATGTGTGTGGAAAGAAGGTTGTTGGAGGCAGCATGAGGAAGGGCAGTGAATGGTGGAATGAAGGAGTGAAGGTAAAAGTGGAAGAGAAAAAGAGGGCTTTTGAAGAATGGCAGCAGAGTAATAGTATAGAGAAGTATGAAAAATATAAAGAGAAAAATGTGGAAGTAAAGCGCAAGGTACGTGAGGCAAAGAGGGCAGCTGACCTGAGGTGGGGTCAGGGATTGGGTCATTCATATGAAGAGAATAAGAAGTTTTGGAAAGAAGTGAAGAGAGTAAGGAAGGCTGGCTCAAGAATGGAAGAGACAGTGAAAGATGGAAATGGAAGGTTGTTAAAAGGAGAGGAGGCAAGGAAAAGATGGGCGGAATATTTTGAAAGTTTACTGAATGTTGAGGATAATAGAGAGGCAGATATAATTGCTGTTGCAGGTGTTGAGGTGCCAGTGATGGGAGATGAGAATGAGAGAGAGATTGCAATAGATGAAGTGAGGAGAGCACTAGATGAAACGAGAGTAGGAAAAGCATCTGGTATGGATGGTGTGAGAGCCGAGATGTTGAAGGAGGGGGGTGTGACTGTACTTGAATGGTTGGTGAGATTGTTTAATATGTGTTTTGTGTTGTCAATGGTACCAGTAGATTGGGTTTGTGCATGTATTGTACCACTATATAAGGGTAAGGGAGATGTGCATGAGTGTTGTAATTCAAGAGGTATTAGTTTGTTAAGCGTAGTTGGAAAAGTGTATGGTAGAGTATTGATTAATAGGATCAAGGATAAAACAGAGAATGCAATCTTAGAAATACAGGGTGGTTTTAGAAGAGGTAGGGGTTGTATAAATCAGATTTTTACAGTTAGGCAGATATGCGAGAAATGTTATTTTCATTAGTAAAATAAATTTTTGAATATACTTACCCGATGATCATGTAGCTGTCAACTCTGTTGCCCGACAGAAATCTACGGTCGGGATACGCCAGCGATCGCTATACAGGTGGGGGTGTACACAACAGCGCCATCTGTGAGTAGGTACTCAAGTACTTCTTGTCAACAAGAACTCAATTTTCTCCTCGGTCCACTGGTTCTCTATGGGGAGGAAGGGCGGGTCCTTAAATTCATGATCATCGGGTAAGTATATTCAAAAATTTATTTTACTAATGAAAATAACATTTTTCAATATTAATCTTACCCGATGATCATGTAGCTGATTCACACCCAGGGTGGTGGGTGGAGACCAGCATACATGTTAACAAAGAAGCTAAGTATCCCGTATCTTATTTTAGCCGTTATTCAAAATAACAAACATAAAATAAATAAGTACCTGGTAAGGAAGTCGACATGAACCATTACTCTGCCTTTTTAAGTACGTCTTCCTTACTGAGCCTAGCGATCCTCTTAGGATGCTGAGCGACTCCTAGGTGCTGAAGTATTAAGGGCTGCAACCCATACTAAAAGACCTCATCACAACCTCTAATCTAGGCGCTTCTCAAGAAAGAATTTGACCACCCGCCAAATCAACCAGGATGCGGAAGGCTTCTTAGCCTTCCGGACAACCCAGAAATATTTCAAGAGAAAGATTAAAAAGGTTCTGGAATTAGGGAATTGTAGTGGTGGAGCCCCCACCACTACTGCACTCGTTGCTACGAATGGTCCCAGAGTGTAGCAGTTCTCGTAAAGAGACTGGACATTCTTAAGATAAAAGACGCGAACACTGAATAGCTTTTCCAAAAGGTTGCGTCGAAAATATTTTGCAGAGATCTATTTTATTAAAAGGTCACGGAAGTTGTGATAGCTCTAACTTCGTGTGTCCTTACCTTCAGCCAAGCTTGGTCTTCCTCATTCAGAAGGGAATGAGCTTCTCGTATTAACAGTCTGAAAATAATAGGATAAAGAATTCTCTGACATAGGCAAAGATGAATTCTTAACTGAACACCATAAAGCTTCAGACGGGCCTCATAAAGGTTTTTAAAATAGAACTTAAGAGCTCTACAGGACATAATACTCTTTCTAGTTCATTTCCAACCATATCGATAAGTTTGAAATAACGAACGATATTGGTCAAGGCCGAGAAGGCAGCTCGTGTTTAGCTAGAAAACCAAGATGTAGAACATGTAGCCGTTTCGGATGAAAATCCGATGTTCTTGCTGAAGGCATGAATCTCACCGACTCTTTTAGCTGGTAAGGCATATCAGGAAAAGAGTCTTAAAGGTGAGATCTTTCAGGGAGGCTGATTGAAGTGGTTCGAACCTGTCTAACATAAGGAATCTTAGAACCACGTCTAAATTCCAACCAGGTGTAACCAAACGACGCTCCTTCGTGGTCTCAAAAGACTTAAGGAGGTCCTGTAGATCATTATTGTTAAAAAGATCTAAGCCTCTGTGACGGAAGACTGATGCCAACATGCTTCTGTAACCCTTGAAAGTGGGAGCTGAAAGAGATCGCTCTTTTCTCAGATATAAGAGGAAGTCAGCTATTTGAGTTACAGAGGTACTGGTCGAGGATACGGATACTGACTTGCACCAGTTTAGGAAGATTCCCCACTTCGATTGGTAGACTCTAAGGGTGGATGTTCTCCTTGCTCTAACAATCGCTCTGGTTGCCTCCTTGGAAAAATCTCTAGTTCTCGAGAGTCTTTCGATACTCTGAAGGCAGTGAGACGAAGAGCGTGGAGGCCTTGGAGTACCTTCTTACGCGTGGCAGACGTAGCAGGTCCACCCTTAGGGGAAGAGTTCTGGGAACGTCTACTAGCCATCGAAGTACCTCGGTAAGTTATTCTCTCGCGGGCCAGAGGGAAGCAACTAGTGTCAACTTTGTCCCAACGTGAGAGGCGAACTTCTGCAGTACCTTGTTGACAAACTAGAACGGAGGGAATGCATATAGATCTAGATGAGACTAATCTAGTAGAAAGGCATCTAAAAGAACCACTGCTGGGTCTGTTGAGAGCCTCTTGGACATCGAGGTTGCGAAGAGATCTATGGTTGGATGGCCCCAGGTGACCCAAAGTCTCTTGCATACATCTCTGTGGAGGGTCCAATATGTTGGAATTATTGTCCCTTCCTACTGAGACAAACTGCTAAGACATTCAAGTTGCCTTGGAAGAAATTTGTTACTAGTGAAAAGTCTAGACCTGTTGAAAAGGAGAGGAGGTCACTAGCGAACTCGCACCATGTCAGAGAGTAGGTCCCTCCTTGCTAGGAGATGAACATCAAAGCAGGGAGTTGTCCGTGTTGACCTCCATTACTTTGTCTTGAAGGAGAGACCTGAAGCTTTTCCAGGTCAGACTTACTGCCAGAAGCTTCTTGCAGTTAAAATGCATTGTCCTTTGACGCGAGTTCCATAATCCCGTGCATTCCCTACCGCCTAAGGTCGCACCCCAGCCTACGTCCGATGCGTCTGAGAAGAGAACGTGGTTGGGAGTCTGAACAGTCAGGGGAAGACCCTATAAAAGGTTGATAAAAGTCCTTTCCTCAGGTTAGACCAGACTTATCTTCCGGAAACCGGGATCGAGACCGCTTCTAGCGTCTTGTCCTTTTCCAGTGAAGAGCTAGATGAAACCGAAGAGGACGGAGGTGTAGTCTTCCAAGTGACACCAAATGCACCACGGATGACAGTGTCCTAACCAGACTCATCCACAGCCTGACAGGGCCGTATTCCTTCTTCAGCATCTTCTGGATGGATAGCAGGGCTGGGGATTGATCTTCTTGTTCAGCCATGTCCTCATCAGAGGGTTCCTCATCCGAAACTGATGAGGAAACGGCAACGGAGTGGGCAACGTCTGACTCGCTGAATCCGGTCGCACTGGTGGATGCGTGACGGAGCCGGACACAAGATCATGGTACTGCTGCACAGTCTGTGAACTGTCCACCATGGGGAAGTACAGCGACAACCCGAAACTGTCTAGACTGTCTGGGTAGTACAGACAACCCCTTATCGGGTTGCTGAGGTTGCCGCACTGCGTCACAACAAGTCACCTCTGCTGGTTGTTGAACGTCTTCCCAGTGACACACTGAACGTCCACAACCACCTCCGAGAGTAGCATAACATCAACGTGCGACTGGCAACCCACACTGGGTCGCACTGGTGGAGGAACCATCTCAACTGGCGGACGTGAGTAGGATACCTCAGCGTCAACAGGGCGTACAACCAACCGGTAGGAAGGTCGTTGGCAAGAAGGGTCTTCTCCGTAAAAAATCCTCTATCAAGGACTAGGCTTGGACTGCATGTCTTGCAACAAAGCCCAAGGTCTATGGGAGCAGGTGTGGCAACAGACGGGGTTAGCGACTGAAGCGGAACCATTTACCCTCCCTGGAAGCATGTTATGCTTAAATAAAAGTCCATAGGAGGCTAAGCAGCTTAAGGCTCCTCTCCAAATGACAGAGTCCTCAAGGGAATATCAGAAGGAGGGAGAACAGCACTTTCTCATCTACAGGAACCATATCCGAGAAAAGCTAGGTTCTCTCAGTGAGGGTTTCACTGGTGCAAAAGCAGCAGACCAGAAGGCAACGTTATGAAACTGCTTGACAGTCTGTGAACTGTCAAAAACTGAACTGTCAACCACAACAGGAGCGTGAGGACATACAGCACTGGTGTATAAGTAGCAGACCAGAAGGCAACGTCATGTAACTGTATGACAGTCTGTGAGTTGGCAACAACCAAAGTTGTGTGGGGAAGCCTCAATTCCTGACTGACTAGTTTGCTGCTGGCGAGTGGCGGTAACCACAGTGTGTTGCGGAGGCTGACACACCGTGTCAAAACACGGCAGCTTGTGGTAGCTCACGCACGGCAACGGAGTGCTCTGTGTGTGGGAGTCATCATACATCTGGCAGGGTTGACTGTGCATGGGTGGAGGAGCTCTCACAACAAGAGTGTGAGAGCAGGAAGCCATGCCGGGCGCACAACCGTGGGAGGTGTAGGCCCACGGGTGCATCGTCAACCTTCTCCGCAGTCGAAGTGTGGGAGCTGGCAACAACAAAAGCAGAGTGCTGGTGCGTGGGAGGGGCTGCGGTGGGTTGAGGAGCATGTGGTATGGTATGCGGAGCATGCTGTAAGGTATGCGGCTCATGCTGCATGGTATGCGGAGCATGCTGTAAGGTATGCAGAGCATGCTGCATGGGCTGCGGAGAATGCCGCATAGTGCTGGAACCCGGCAGCTCTACAGAACCTTCCCACTGCTGATGCGGTGGCTCACGCATGTTAGCAGATGGTGCAGCAAGAACATGCGTCTGGCAGGGTGGACTGCGCATCGGTGGTGAAGCTCTCACAGGTGGAGGGTGGGAGCAGGCAGCCGCAGTATCTGCTGAGCGCACAACCTCGGCGGGTTGTAGGTTAACAGGTGCATTGTCAACCTTCCAGCACGATACTCCTGCATGAAGGAGCAAGGTGAGACTGTATAGTCTGCAGCATGGACCACTAGGGTCTATGAAAGACAACAACAAACGGAGCTACTGTCCGTTGTGACTGAGGGTCTAAAACAGCTGGTGCGGCAACAGACGGAGTTACTGCCTGTTGCGGTACCACCTTGCCTCTCTTGGGAGGTGTGCAGTTGTCGTACTGCAGCAAGTCCGAACTGACCCAGTGGCTACACCTAGGCCGTTGGACTTGCGAGGAAGGGACCGACTTGCACTTAAAAGCTGCAAGGTTTGGTCCATGGTTTCTGCGAGAAACCTCTTCCGCAGACGAGGAATAAATGGGCTCTCTCGTCTTTGTGTGGGTGGGGTGATCACGTCGGCAACGTGTGTAGATACACCCGAAACCACGGAGGGAAACGTCTGTTCGTCGATCAAGGCCTGTGGAACCCATAAGTCCTTCGACATTACTTCTCCCCTGGGCTTGGGAGCTTGTAAGAGGTATCGGACTAGGTGAACAACTGACACGAACAGACGAACCCTCGAACGCAACACTGTAACACTTTGCGCATATCACTTTATCACTTTTGAATTTCTGTTTGCACTTATTTCACTGAACTCGAAACTTTAAGTGGTTTGTACCTGAAACACGCAATCCTATCCTTCATTAAAAGGTAGTAATTGCGAAAACAGTATTACAATGTAACAGAAAAACATAATGAAAGATAAAGAATTCAGTGGCTGGAAAAGAGACTAAACACTAGATCAAATAAACTACGTTTAAAATCTCTCACCGCATAAAGCCTGGGAACAAGAATAAAACTCTAGAAACGTTTTACCTTCTTCCCCTATAGCGACTAGGGAGAAGAGCAAAAAACAACGAGAACAACGTTACCCGCTTGAACGAAACGTTTATCCTCCTCTCTCTCCCTCCGTCTCTATCTCTCTCTCTCTCTCTCTCTCTTGACTTAGAACCTGAGAGATGAGCCCAATTATATATATCGTTAAAACATATTATTTGTTAAAGGAAAAAAACTGAAAGGTTTCCCAAATAAAAAGTTCCTTTATTAGAATTAAAACCATTTAAGCTAAGAAAGAATGAACGAAACGCTAGAATCGGTTTACTCTTACTGCAACGTGAAACCGTGAAATACTCTCTCTCTATCGTAACGATAGAGCGCAAGTTGAACGTTCTGAATGTCAACAACTGCGGAGACTAAACAAAACGTTAGTTCAACTTTGAAAACAGTACGAGACTATCAAAGAAATTCTTTCAAAAACATTAAAATTAAAATAGCATAAATTCTTAACAGGAAAAACGATATGACGGGCTCAATGTTAATTAACTTCGGTTCCAAGTAAGGACCGCCTACTATTAGGAAAGGTCGCATATAAACAAACATAAAAATTAATTTTTATAAGTTTATAATAAATGGAAAGTTAATCGAAGAGGCCTATAAATGACGGAGAGATATAAAATAAATCTATAACTTTGTTAAGCAAAATTACCAAAAACCTAAACACACTTCCGTCTAAGGGAAGGGTGGGTCATAAAAAGTGAAAGAGAGTCTATACTCTCTTCGACATCAACACTTCCGTCTAAGGGAAGGGTCGGCCATTTAAAAGTGAAAGAGAGTCCATACTCTCTTCGTCACCATAATAAAATCTATCCAAAACGAGTTCAAGTTTTGAAATGAAGATAAAACCCCTGCATAGCGAAAGCTCAAAACTGGAATAGTGTACTTCACCAAAAAGTTGTGAAAACAAATCCAGTTAGGGAAGGCGTATTAGTAGGTCTTGCCGGAGGCACGACAGAGGAAAAATTGACTTCTTGTTGACAAGAAGTACTTGAGTACCTACTCACAGATGGCGCTGTTGTGTACACCCCCACCTGTATAGCGATCGCTGGCGTATCCCGACCGTAGATTTCTGTCGGGCAACAGAGTTGACAGCTACATGATCATCGGGTAAGATTAATATTGAAAAATATTTAGCAAAAGGTAAGGAGGTGTATGTTGCGTTTATGGATCTGGAGAAAGCATATGATAGAGTTGATAGGGAAGCAATGTAGAATGTGATGAGGTTATATGGAGTTGGTGGAAGGTTGTTGCAAGCAGTGAAAAGTTTCTACAAAGGTAGTAAAGCATGTGTTAGGATAGGAAATGAAGCGAGTGATTGGTTTCCGGTGAGAGTGGGGCTGAGACAGGGATGTGTGATGTTGCCGTGGTTGTTTAACTTGTATGTTGATGGAGTGGTGAGAGAGGTGAATGCTCGAGTGCTTGGACGAGGATTAAAACTGGTAGACGAGAATGACCATGAATGGGAGGTAAATCAGTTGTTGTTTGCGGATGATACTGTACTGGTTGCAGACACAGAGGAGAAGCTTGGACGATTAGTGACAGAATTTGGAAGTGTGTGAGAGAAGGAAGTTGAGAGTTAATGTGGGTAAGAGTAAGGTTATGAGATGTACGAGAAGGGAAGGTGGTGCAAGGTTGAATGTCATGTTGAATGGAGAGTTACTTGAGGAGGTGGATCAGTTTAAGTACTTGAGGTCTGTTGTTACAGCAAATGGTGGAGTGGAAGCAGATGTACGTCAGAGAGTGAATGAAGGTTGCAAAGTGTTGGGGGCAGTTAAGGGAGTAGTAAAAAATAAGAGGGTTGGGCATGAATGTAAAGAGAGTTCTATATGAGAAAGTGATTGTACCAACTGTGATGTATGGATCGGAGTTGTGGGGAATGAAAGTGATGGAGAGACAGAAATTGAATGTGTTTGAGATGAAGTGTCTAAGGAGTATGGCTGGTGTATCTCGAGTAGATAGGGTTAGGAACGAAGTGGTGAGAGTGAGAACGGGTGTAAGAAATGAGTTAGCAGCTAGAGTGGATATGAATGTGTTGAGGTGGTTTGGCCATGTTGAGAGAATGGAAAATGGATGTCTGCTAAAGAAGGTGATGAATGCAAGAGTTGATGGGAGAAGTACTAGAGGAAGGCCAAGGTTTGGGTGGATGGATGGAGTGAAGGAAGCTCTGGGTGATAGGAGGATAGATGTGAGCGAGGCAAGAGAGCGTGCTAGAAATAGGAATGAATGGCGAGCGATTCTGACGCAGTTCCGGTAGGCCCTGCTGCTGCCTCCGATGCCTTAGATGACCGCGGAGGTAGCAGCAGTAGGGGATTCAGCATTATGAAGCTTCATCAGTGGTGGATAATGTGGGAGGGTGGGCTGTGACACCCTAGCAGTACCAGCTGAACTCGGTTGAGTCCCTTGTTAGGCTGGGAGGAACGTAGAGAGTAGAGGTCCCCTTTTTGTTTTTGTTTCTTTGATGATGTCGGCTACCCCCCAAAATTGGGGGAAGTGCCATGGTATATGTAAGTATGTATGTATTACTTTCGGCGTAGCTGAAATGACGAGCCATTAAAATTTAACGAGAGTTTACTACCCACACCGCTAGTTAGCAGGGGTAGGGAAGGGTAGCTTACTACACTCCCCCCTCACACACACCTGTGCTTGAACTCACTTTGCTTGGAGGTAGGACTTCAAGGGGGATAGGGCTGGCGGGAAAGTTTGATTAAATAGCTAAGGTTTGTATAGTTAGGAAAAATACAAATTATCTACGAATTTTTCATTTGTTCCGTAACTGACATACAAACCAAGCTATTTAATAGGGGTGACTCACCCATTACGAAGGGTGGACGTACCAGCCAGTACTGGCTTTTTGGCTTTGCCCGGGGGCTCGTTATTTGAGTGTGTCAGCACCCAAGAAATAAGGAGTCCCTGCACCTCGCTAGAACTTTGCTACGCAAGGACTGCGGCCTACGCAAGCTGTGTGTGAAGGCATAACGAAGTGTGTCTCGTCCTAGGAAGTTGATCTGAAGTTCTTTAGATGGAAACTTGTAGACTAGGACTCTCCCAATACCACCTTGCCAGGGTATGGGGACGTGACAGTATTAACTTAATACAAGGAACACAAGGAAACATGGTTTACCTGCAGTGGTTTGAGGTCAGCTATGCAGAGAACCCAGGTACTGCTTTCCCCAAGAGAGGGGATGATGAAGAAAAGAATAAGGGCCAGTCAAACCTTTTCATTCATGCAGACTAAAACCGGGTAACAATGCCCTCAACCTTCTGCTACTTGTCCAATAACGAGCTTGAGGTTTTAAACCAGCTATTGTGCAGCCACCACAGGGCCGATAGAGAACGTATCGAGCCTCTTGCAGGTAGTGGGCTGTGAAGGTTGTCTGACGCTTCCACACCCCAGCTTGAAGGACCTGCGTCACTGAAAAATTCTTTTTGAAGGCCAGGGACGTAGCTATGCCCCTGACATCATGTGCTCTAGGGCGACATGACGGAGGAGGATCTGGATTCAGGGACAGATGAATCACCCTACGAATCCATGCCAAGATGGTGTTCTTGGTGACCCTCCTCTTAGTCCTCCCTGTGCTAACAAATAAGGCTGGCACATGAGGACGAACTGCAGCTGTTCTTTTAAGATATAGCCTCAAACTCCTTACTGGGCATAGTAGATGGTCTGAGTCATCTGTTACAGAACGGAGACTAGAAATCCGGAAGGAGTCGAATCGAGGATCCGCTACTCCAGGATTCTGAGTCTTAGCAATGAACTCAGGGACGAATCTGAGCGTTACCTCCCCCGATCCCCTTGAATGGGCGATGTCATACGAGAGACCATGAAGTTCGCTAACACGCTTGGCCGAAGCCGAAGCTAGTAGGAACACAGTCTTCCGGGTTAGGTGGCGATCTGAAGCCTGGCGTAATGGTTCATAAGGAGGTCTCTTAAGAGACCTGAGAACTTGAACCACGTTCCATGGAGGAGGTCTCACTTCCGACTGAGGGCAGGTAAGTTCATAACTTCGAATGAGTAGGGAAAGTTCCAGCAAAGAAGAAATGTCCATTCCTTTCAGCCTGAAGGCTAGACTTAAGGCAGGGCGATAGCCTTTCACTGCCGAGACTGAAAGGCGAATTTCTTTCCGCAAATACAAGAGGAACTCCGCTATTGTTGGAATAGTGGCATCGAGTGGAGAGATACCCCTTCCACGACACTAACCACAGATGAATTTCCACTTTGCCTGGTAGACAGCTGCGGATGACTTTCACAGATGTCCAGACATCCTGACCGCAACTTGTTGCGAAAATCCTCTCTCAGCGAGGAGATGCTGGATAGTCACTAGGCCTGAAGTCGTAGCGAAGCTACGGCTTTGTGGAAGATGTTGGCATGTGGTTGTCTGAGTAAATTGTGCCATGGAGGGAGCTCTCTCGGTAGCTCCGTTAGGAGTTGCAGAAGCTCCGGAAACCATTCCGTGTGATGCCATAGTGGAGCTATGAGGGTCATCGAAGGATTGACCGATGTTCTGGTCTTGTTGAACACCCTCCTCATCAGACAGAACGGGGGAAAGGCGTAAACGTCGATGTTGTCCCACCGTTGTTGGAAGGCATCTTGCCAGAGAGCCTTGGGGTCTGGGACTGGGGAGCAGTACAGCGGAAGCTTGAAGTTAAGAGCTGTTGAAATGCTCGCACACGCGGGCGCGACTTCATAGGGTGCGCAGGAATCTTATTGACGAGCAAGATCAGAATGAAGAGCCCGTGCAGACCAGAATGTTGGCAGTTAGCGCACGCGGGCGAGACTTCATAAGGTGCGCAGGAATCAGATTGACGAGCAGGATCAGAATGAAGAGCCCGTGCGACCAGAATGTTGGCACATGCGCGCGCCTACGAGTTTGTTGGCGAGCGCGCGTCAGAGATCGTCGGCGCTTGCGCGCGTCAGAAGATCGCCGGCGCTTGCGCGCGTCAGAAGATCATCGGCGCTTGCGCGCGCAAGAAGACCGTTGGCGCTCGCACGCGTAAGAAGATCGTCGGCGCTTGCGCACGGGAAACCATCGGTGCCTGCGCACGGGAAACCATCGGTGCCCGCGCACGGGAAACCATCGGTGCCCCCACGCGGACGATCGTCGGCGCTTACGCGCGTATGAAAATCGTCGGCGCTTGCGCGCATAAGAAGATCGTCGGCGCTTGTGCGCATAAGAAGATCGTCGGCGCTAGCGCGCGCTTATGCGCTAGATTGAAGGATTAGCTGACAGGACGATCAGGAACTGGGATGTGTCCTTTAAAGGGAGGGCATCCCCTAAAAAGGACCAGGCAGTTCTGCTTCAGAGTCCAGAGCCAACGATCCACACTGGAAGTAATGCTTGATACTCCGAGGAGTGGTCTCTATGAGAGACCTCTCGCGCGAACGTGCCCTTCGTAGAAGAGACTTGGAGACACTGCAGGCTGAACCACTGGTGACCGCCTGTGCGCTATCTCAGGAACACCAACGACGTGCGCCAATGTGCAGGGAACATTGGCAAGCAGTGCCTGGAACAGGGTGTCTCTGGATAGCAGTCTCAGGAATAGCAGGACCAGCAGGCAAGCGCTTGCCGCAATTGCGCACGAGCGCGCAGGAGAACGTTGGCACACGGGATACCTAGCGTTTAAGGGACTTACTCACAATGTGAGAAAGCCCCTTTGCCCAGAAGGGAACGGTGTACGTTGGATAACGGGGGGCGTGGGCGCCCACAGTGCGTCAGCAGTCAGGAACGGAGACGGCAGGTCAACAGGTCTAGGAGAACGAGACCCCTAAGGATCAGAGTGACTAAGGGCACGAGAGACCAAAGGCCTAAGGTAGCCTGAGTTGCGAGACCCCAAAGGGTCAGCGCAATGAGAAACCGAAGTTTCCCTGTCACTAAACACCGAAGTGTTGAAGGACTAAAGTTACAAGAGCACAAGGGTTCTGCGTAACTAATGTTACGAGACCCCGAAGGGTCAGCGTAACGGGAAACAGAAGTTTCCTAGTCATTAAACACCGCAGTGTTAGTGACTAAAGTTACGAGAGCCCAAGGGATCAACGTAACTAAAGTTACGAGACCCCGAAGGGTCAGCGTAACGAGAAACCGAAGTTTCCCTGTCACTAAACACCGAAGTGATAGTGACTGAACAGCAAGCTGGTCTAAACAGGAACAATCCTCCGAAGAGAAGTCTCTATGAGTGGCCTCTCTCGCGAACGAGAGAGGTGAACACTTCGTAGAAGAGACTTGAAGACACTGGTGATGGTGCCCCTGAGGGCCGTAGGGTCAGCAAGCTGACCTATAAGGAGCAATCCTCCGAAGAGGAACCCTAAAGAGTGGCCTCCCTCGTGAACGAGAGAGGTCAAGACTGATCCTGCAGCTACTCAGCCCCTTGAGCATAGCTACAGAAGAGACCACTCAGCCCCAAGAGCATAGTCACAGGAAGTTCCATGGACCAGCCTTGCAACCGCTCAGCCCCTTGAGCATGGTTACAAGAGCAGTAGCTCAGCACCAAGAGCAACCGCCTAAGGACCAGGCAAATTAAGGTATGAGAAGTTCCCCCTCTGCAGGGGGAAGATCTCACACCTGGGAAGGGAACCTCCCTCGAAAGGGAAGTTACCTACCCCTGGAGGCAAACCTCCTTATCGTTCTAAGATGAACTGAAGAGCTGACAGTTGTCACGGGAGAACTTCTAAGAGAAGGGATAACGCCCATGGCAATGTCCTAGAGAGACGGCAGCGACAGCAGACTCCCCAGGCATAAACAGGACAGCTCTGCTTCGTTGGCACACTTCAGTCAAACGAAGAAAAACTGCATAGTCAACTGGGGAAATAAAGTTAAATAATTATCTAACAGAAATTCCCCCGAGGGAATAGCAAAACATAAGAATTAAAAATCAAGTATGCGCCCTCCTCCCCCACTGACATTCACGGGAGAAGGGGGAGGGCGGATAACTTTAACAAAAAACAGAATTATAACAATTATAATCATGTAACTGATTTTTGAATGTTCACAAATAGTAAGAACCACTGACCCCCGAAGGGAAGTGTTCCCCAGAAGCTGAAAAGTTAAAAATAATTGAGGCATATAAAAACGGAAAGCAACTCAGCCCGCAACGGGAAAGAAGTTTCCTTAATAGTACGTAGTACAGTAGTAGTAAAAGGGTGAACGACCTCGAGTAGAGAGAGAGAATGTAGTCGAACTAAACTCCCACATTCCATTCGCTGAGAATCCAAGTATCCCGTAGGAAAGGAGGAACAACGAAGTTTAAAGACGAAGAAAGTCCAGCGATGACGATTCCCCACGGCGGACGAATTAACGGAAAGCCGAAGGAACTACCGAAGGACCAAGAAGAAGAGGCCGCACCCTATGACGTGAAACCGCGGTGGCCTAGCACTACGCAGGTGACGTTGTCATACACTACACACACAGCACAAACTGAAAAGAAAACTAAATTTCTATACACAAATATATACATAAACATAAAGAATGTTTGTATATATATTACAAGTATAAGAAAAAGTAAGTAAAAAGACAAAAAGCATTAATGGCTGTCAAAGAGGCGAGGGTGAAAGCGGACACGTCCGATCACCACCCGAGCCAAAGTAAAAGTGAGCTCATCATACAGGTGTGTGAGAGGGGGTAGCAAGCTACCCCTCCCTAACCCCCGCTAACTAGCGATGGGGGTAGTAAACCCTCGTTAAAATTCTAATGGCTCGTCATTTCAGCTAGGCGAAAGTAATAACCCATATCAAATAGCGTGGTTTGTATTTCAGTTACGGTACAAAATGAAATTACCAAACAATTCTTCTCCTCAAGAGGTTAACTACTGAACTGTAATTTCTCAGTGGCCACTTTCCTCTTGGTAAAGGTAGACGAGACTCTCTAGCTGTGGTAAGCAGATCTTCTAGGAGAAGGACACTCCAAAATCAAGTCTTGGGTAGTTCCATAGCCTCTGTAACATGGTCTTCCACTGTCTTCGGTTAGAGATCTCTTGCTTGAGGTTACAATCGAGCACACTATTCTATCTTGTTTCTCTTTCCCTCTTTATTTTGAAGTTTTTATCCTCGTATTATTTTCAAGTTTTCATGATTTGTATATGAAAGATTTACTTTAATGTTGTTATTATTCCTTATTCCTTTCCTCACTGGGCTATTTTCCCTGTTGGATCCCTTAAGCTTATAGCATCCAGCTGTTCTAACTAGGGTTGTAGTTTAGCAAATAATAATAATAATAATAATAATAATAATAATAATAATATTACTAGCTAGGCAAAAACCCTTGTTGGAAAAGCGAGATGCCAAAAGCCCAAGGGCTCCAACAGGGATAAATAGCCCAGTGAGGAAAGTAAATATGGAAATAAATAAACTATATGAGAAATAATGAACAATTAAAATAAAATATCTTGAAATCAGTAACAATATCAAAACAGATATTTAATATGTTATTTTCATTAGTAAAATAAATTTTTGAATATACTTAACCGGTGATCATATAAGCTGTCAGCTCTGCTGCCCGACAGAAAAACCTAAGGACAAAATACGCCAGCGATCGCTATACAGGTAGGGGGTGTACATCAACAGCGCCATCTGTCGAGCAGGTACTCAAGTACTCCAAGTAAACACAGAACCAATTTTCTCCTCGGTCCACTGGGTCTCTATTGGGGAGGAAGGGAGGGTCCTTTAATATATGATCACCGGGTAAGTATATTCAAAAATTTATTTTACTAATGAAAATAACATTTTTCAATATTAAACTTAGCCGGTGATCATATAAGCTGATTCACACCCAGGGGGGTGGGTAGAGACCAGCATTATATGTTTACATTTAAGAGCTAAGTATTTTGTATTTCATTTTAGCAGTTATTCAAAATAACAAACATAAAATAAATAAGTACCTGGTAAGGAAGTCGACTTGAACAATTACTCTGCCTTTTTAAGTACGTCTTCCTTACTGAGCCTCGCGATCCTCCTAGGATGCTGAGCGACTCCTAGGAGCTGAAGTATGAAGGGTTGCAACCCATACTAAAGGACCTCATCAAAACCTCTAATCTAGGCGCTTCTCAAGAAAAGAATTTGACCACCCGCCAAATCAACCAGGATGCGAAAGGCTTCTTAGCCTTCCGGACAACCCAAAAACAATAAAAAAACATTTCAAGAGAAAGATTAAAAAGGTTATGGGATTAGGGGAATGTAGTGGTTGAGCCCTCACCCACTACTGCACTCGCTGCTACGAATGGTCCCAGGGTGTAGCAGTTCTCGTAAAGAGACTGGACATCTTTAAGATAAAATGACGCGAACACTGACTTGCTTCTCCAATAGGTTGCGTCCATTATACTCTGCAGAGATCTGTTTTGTTTGAAGGCTACTGAAGTTGCGACAGCTCTAACTTCATGTGTCCTTACCTTCAGCAAAGCATGGTCTTCCTCATTCAGATGGGAATGAGCTTCTCGAATCAAAAGTCTGATATAATAGGAAACTGCATTCTTCGACATAGGTAAAGAAGGTTTCTTAATAGCGCACCATAAAGCTTCTGACTGCCCTCGTAAAGATTTAGTTCGTCTCAAATAGTACTTAAGAGCTCTAACAGGGCATAAGACTCTTTCTCGTTCATTTCCGACCAAATTAGAAAGGCTTGGAATATCGAACGATTTAGGCCAAGGACGAGAAGGAAGTTCGTTTTTGGCTAGAAAACCAAGCTGTAAGGAACATGTAGCCGTTTCAGATGAAAATCCGATGTTCCTGCTGAAGGCGTGTATCTCACTGACTCTTTTAGCTGTTGCTAAGCAGACGAGGAAAAGAGTCTTCAAAGTGAGATCTTTAAAGGAGGCTGATTGTAGTGGCTCGAACCTTTCTGACATAAGGAATCTTAGTACCACGTCTAAATTCCAACCTGGTGTGGCCAAACGACGCTCCTTCGAGGTCTCAAAAGACTTAAGGAGGTCCTGTAGATCTTTGTTGTTGGAAAGATCTAAGCCTCTGTGACGGAAGACTGCTGCCAACATGCTTCTGTAACCCTTGATCGTGGGAGCTGAAAGAGATCTTTCCTTCCTTAGGTATAAAAGGAAGTCAGCTATCTGAGTTACAGAGGTACTGGTTGAGGATACTGATACCGACTTGCACCAGTTTCGGAAGACTTCCCACTTCGACTGGTAGACTTTAAGAGTGGATGTCCTCCTTGCTCTAGCAATCGCTCTGGCTGCCTCCTTCGAAAAGCCTCTAGCTCTCGAGAGTCTTTCGATAGTCTGAAGGCAGTCAGACGAAGAGCGTGGAGGCTTGGGTGTACCTTCTTTACGTGTGGCTGACGCAGAAGGTCCACTCTTAGAGGAAGTGTTCTGGGAACGTCCACAAGCCATTGCAGTACCTCGGTGAACCATTCTCTCGCGGGCCAGAGGGGAGCAACCAACGTCAACCTTGTCCCTTCGTGAGAGGCGAACTTCTGCAGTACTCTGTTGACAATCTTGAACGGGGGGAATGCATAAAGGTCTAGATGGGACCAATCCAGAAGAAAGGCATCTATATGAACTGCTGCTGGGTCCGGGATCGGCGAGCAATAAATTGGGAGCCTCTTGGTCATCGAGGTTGCAAATAGATCTATGGTAGGTTGGCCCCACAAGGCCCATAGTCTCTTGCATACATTCATGTGAAGGGTCCATTCTGTTGGGATGATTTGACCCTTCCGGCTGAGGTGGTCTGCCATGACATTCATGTTGCCTTGAATGAACCTCGTTACTAGAGATAGGTTTAGATCTCTTGACCAGGTGAGGAGGTCCCTTGCGATCTCGTATAACGTCATCGAATGAGTCCCTCCTTGCTTGGAGATGTACGCCAAGGCTGTGGTGTTGTCGGAGTTCACCTCCACCACCTTGCCTAGAAGGAGAGACTTGAAGCTTCTCAAGGCCAGATGAACTGCCAGTAGCTCCTTGCAGTTGATATGTAACGTTCTTTGATCCGCGTTCCACGTGCCCGAGCATTCCCGACCGTCTAATGTCGCACCCCAGCCCGTGTCCGATGCGTCCGAGAAGAGAACGTGGTTGGGGGTCTGAACAGCCAGTGGCAGACCCTCTCTGAGGTGAATGTTCTCCTTCCACCAAGTCAGTGAAGACTTCATCTTCTCGGAAATAGGGATCGAGACCGCTTCTAGCGTCTTGTCCTTTCTCCAGTGAACAGCTAGGTGAAATTGAAGGGGTCGGAGGTGCAGTCTCCCTAACGCAATGAACTGGTCCAGTGATGAAAGCGTCCCTATCAGACTCATCCACTGTCTGACAGAACATCGGTCCTTCTTTAGCATGTTCTGGATGCATTCTTGGGCTTGACTGATTCTGGGGGCCGACGGAAAAGCCCGAAAAGCTTGACTCTGAATCTCCATTCCTAGGTACACTATAGTTTGGGATGGGACGAGTTGGGACTTTTCCATATTGACCAGGAGACCCAATTCCTTGGTCAGATCCAGAGTCCACTTTAGATTCTCCAGACAGCGACGACTTGACGAAGCTCTTAGAAGCCAGTCGTCCAAATAGAGGGAGGCTCTGATGTCTGCTAAATGCAGGAATTTGGCAATATTCCTCATCAGTTTCGTAAAAACAAGAGGCGCCGTGCTTAGGCCAAAGCACAGGGCTTGAAATTGGTATACAACCTTCCCGTAAACGAACCTTAGAAAAGGTTGGGAATCTGGGTGGATGGGGACGTGAAAGTAAGCGTCCTTGAGGTCTAAAGAGACCATCCAGTCTTCCTTCCTGACCGATGCTAGAACCGACTTTGTTGTCTCCATGGCGAACGTCTGCTTTGTGACAAAGACATTCAGAGCACTGACGTCTAGCACCGGTCTCCACCCTCCTGTCTTCTTCACGACTAAGAAGAGACGGTTGTAGAAGCCCGGGGATTGATGGTCCCGGACTTTGACTACCGCTCCCTTTTGTAGTAAGAGAGACACCTCTTGCTGCAAAGCTAGTCTCTTGTCCTCCTCTCTGTACCTGGGAGAGAGGTCGATGGGAGTTGTTGCTAGAGGGGGTTTGCGCAAGAATGGAATCTTGTACCCCTCTCTGAGTAACTTCACAGATTGTGCGTCTGCGCCCCTGTTCTCCCAGGCCTGCCAGTAGTTCTTGAGCCTGGCTCCCACTGCTGTCTGAAGAAGGTGGCAGTCAGACTCTGCCTCTAAAGGACTTGGAACCTTTCTTCTTGCTCCCACGTTGACCTTCGGCACGAGCACCTCCTCTGCTGGAGGCTCTGCCACGAAAGGGCGGAATGAACCTTGACGCTGGAGTATCCATCCTGGGTCTAGACACGGAGGGCAAAGGGGTGGCTTTGCGTGCGGATGAAGCAACCAGGTCATATGTGTCTTTTTGAATCAAGGAGGCAGCAATCTCCTTGATCAACTCCTCAGGGAAGAGGCACTTCGAGAGAGGAGCAAACATAATCTCCGATCTTTGACATGGGGTTACTCCAGCTGACAAGGAGGAGCAAAGGTGTTCCCGTTTCTTGAGGACCCCGGAAACGAAAGAAGCCGCAAGCTCACTAGAACCGTCCCGTATGGCTTTGTCCATGCAGGACATTATGAGCATGGAAGTTTCCTTGTCAGAAGGGGAGGTCTTCCTGCTCAACGCTCCCAAACACCAGTCCAAAAAGTTAAAAACTTCGAACGCTCTGAATACTCCTTTCATCAGATGGTCTAAATCCGAAGGAGTCCAACAAATCTTGGAGCGTCTCATGGCTAGCCTGCGGGGAGAGTCTACAAGACTTGAGAAGTCGCCCTGGGCAGAGGCAGGAACTCCCAAGCCGAGAACTTCTCCCGTGGCATACCAGACGCTAGATCTGGAAGCAAGCTTGGCAGGGGGAAACATGAAGCTGTCTTCCCAAGTTGCTTTTTGGACTGCAACCAATCTCCCAGCACTCTTAAAGCTCTCTTGGACGAGCGGGCGAGTACGAGCTTCGTAAAGGCAGGTGCGGATGCCTGCGTGCCTAAAGCGAACTCAGAGGGAGGAGAGCGTGGTGCTGCAGACACAAACTGATCAGGATATAAATCCTTGAACAGTGCAAGCACTTTCCTAAAGTCCAAGGAGGGAGGCGTGGTCTTGGGTTCGTCGATGTCCGTGTGCGGGTCGTCAAGATGTGCAGCGTCGTCATCATCAGAGAGTCCATCGTCTGAATGTTGAGGAGGAAGCGGCAAAGGAGTAGGAATCAGCTGGTCGGCTGAGTCCGGCAGCACGGGTGCATGCGTGACTGCACTGGACGCAACTTCATGGAACTGCTGGTCAGTCTGTGAGCTGGCAACAACCATAGCTGTGTGGGGACGCAAAGCTTCTACTCCTGACTGTCTAGTCTGCTGCGGGCGAGTAGCGGTAACCACAGTGGGTTGCGGAGGTTGACGCACAGCGTCAAAACAAAGCAACTTAACTCCACCCTCCTGTTGTTGTGGTAACTCGCGAACGTCAACGGAGGGTTCCGTGCGTCGGTGAACGTCAACGTGCGGCTGGCAGGGTACACTGCGCATGGGTGGTGGAACTCTCACAGCTGGAGTGCGGGAGAAGGTAGCATCAGCGTCTACTTGACGCACAACCGTGGTTGGTTGTAGGCTAACGGGTGCAGCGTCAACCTTCTCCGCACGATACTCCTGCATAAAAGATGCTAACTGTGTCTGCATAGACTGTAGCAAAGACCACTTAGGGTCTACAGCAGCAGGTGCGGCAACAGACGGTGTTACTGCCTGTTGCGGTACCACTTTGCCTCTCTTAGGAGGTGTGCAGTCATCGGAAGACTGCAGCGAGTCCGAACTGACACAGTGGCTACACCTGGGCCGTTGGACTTGCGCGGAAGGGACCTTGCGTTTGAGAGGCCGTGAGACCTTGGTCTATCGTTTCTGGCGTGAAACCTCTTCCGCAGACGAGGAATGAACGGGCTCTCTCGTCTTCTTGTGGGTGGGGCGATCTTGGCAAGATACGTCCGAAACCACGGAGGGAACGTCTGTCCGCTGATTAAAGCCTGTCGAACCCTTTGGTCGTACGACATTGCTTCTCCCCTGGGCTTGGGAGCTTGCAAGAGGTCCCGGACTGGGAGGACGACAGGCACGAACAGACGCACCCTCATGCGCAACACTAACACTTTTCACAGCACAACCACTCACTTCACTTCCCACTGCACTTTTACCCTTCAACTCCCTGACGTCTGCCATGAGTTGGTTGCGGTCACTCGCCAATGACTCGACTCTCTCACCCAGAGCCTGGATGGCACGCATCATATCTGCCATCGAAGGTTGTTGAGTGCTAGAAGGGGGATCAGGAGCAACCACTACAGGGGAAGGAATAGGTTGTGGGGCATGGGGAGAGGAAAAATCAACTGAGCGAGATGAACTCCTCCTGACTCTATCTCTCTCTAGCCTACGTGAATATTTAAGGAATTCGAGAAAATCGAATTCCGAAAGCCCAACGCATTCCTCACATCGATCTTCCCATTGACAGGATTTACCCCGACAATTGGAACAAATGGTGTGAGGATCGATAGAGGCCTTCGGAAGACGCCTTGAACAGTCCCTAGCACTACACTTTCTGTATTTGGGGACTTGAGAAGGGTCAGACATCTTGAATTAGTCAAAGGGGGAATTCAAAATCTATCCAAAGTCGTCTACAAATAATCCAAAATTCAATCAAAGAATGCAAGGAAGTATTGAAGATAACCTCTGCAAAGCGAAAGCTAATAACTAGAAATGAGTACTTCATCAAAACTGTGAAAATCAATCCAGTAAGCAACAGCGTATTTAGTAGGTCTTGCCGGTGGCACGACAGAGAGAAAATTGGTTCTGTGTTTACTTGGAGTACTTGAGTACCTGCTCGACAGATGGCGCTGTTGATGTACACCCCCTACCTGTATAGCGATCGCTGGCGTATTTTGTCCTTAGGTTTTTCTGTCGGGCACCAGAGCTGACAGCTTATATGATCACCGGGTAAGTATATTGAAAAATATTTTATTCAAATTGTTAATTACTTTTCTTTTAGTTTCCTTATTTTCTTTCCTCATTGGTCTATTTTCCCTGGTCTATTTTCCCTGTTGGAGTCCTCGGTCTTATAGCATTCTGCTTTTCCAACTAGGGTCGTAGCTTAGCATGTAATAATAAAAATAATAATAATAATAATAATAATAATAATAATAATAATAATAATAATAATAATAAAGAAACATTAATGCTGAGATCTGGATGTTGAGGAGCCACTGTCCTTGACCTACTTACAATCATGCTTTAAATTTTGTTCAGATTCAATTTCATGTATTTAATTGGTCGACTGCATTTAGGGTCTAAAAGGACAAGGTAAGTATATTTAAATTAATGCCTACAGTGCACAGCCTGAGGTGCAAAAATGGTATTACATATTATGTACTTCAAAAGCGGTTAATATATAATACTGTACTGTACTTCAATTTCTAGCAAAACTGGAATTTTCTCCATTGTTAGTAATTGAGGAGTGGTAGTTATTTTGGCATTTTTATCTTTATGACTAATACTAATTTCTTATGTGTTTCTGACAATTATTATTGCAGCAAATCAAATAATGTTGGAGTTAACTCCACCCAAAAGTCTGGTTTCCCACTGGGATCCCCCTTAAATATCATACAAGGGATGTAGGAAAACTCATGAACAGAAAGTTTGTCCCAATATTCAAGTTTGGAAATGGATAAAACACAAGTTAACAAGTAGGAAAAATGACAAATTCGAAGATAATTTGTATTTTTCCTAACCATACAAACCTTAGCTATTTACAAAGGGTTATTACTTTTAGCGTAGCTGAAATGGCGAGCCATTAGAATTTAACGAGGGTGTATTACCCCCGCGCTAGTTAGCGGGGGGGTAGGGGAGTGGTAGCTAGCTACCCCTCCTCCCCCTCACACACAGGTGAATACTCACTTTCACTTAGAGGTAGGACTTGTCTTGGGGGACAGGGCTGGCGGGCAAATATGTGTAAATAGCTAAGGTTTGTATGGTTAGGAAAAATACAAATTATCTTCGAATTTGTCATTTGTTCCGTAACCGAAATACAAACCACGCTATTTACAAAGGGTGACTTATCCCTTAGGAAGGGTGGAAAGTCCCCAGCCATACTGGCTTTGGCTTTACCCGGGGACTCAGAATCCGAGTGAGTCGCACTCGAGAAAAGGAGTCCCTGCACCTCACAAGTTCCTTGCACCGCAAGGAACCATGTGGCCTACGTAAGCTTGTGTGTGAAGGAAGAAGTGTGACCCGTCTTAGGCAGTTGACCTGGAGTTCCAGAAGGAACTCTGGGTTAAGACGTTCCCAATACCACCTCGTCAGGGTATGGGGGACGCGACAGTATTGACTCAATACTCGGAACACAAGGAAGCATGGTTTACCTGCAGAGGTTCGAGGTCAGCTATGCAGAGACCAGGATGCTGCTTCCCTGTAGAGGGGATGATGAAGAAAGAAGTAAGGGCCAGACATACTTCTTTCGTTCATGCAGACTAAAACCTGATAACAATGCCCTCAACCTTCTGCTACCTGTCCAAAAAGGAGCCTGAGGTTAGACCAGCTGTTGTGTAGCCACCACAGAGCGATAGAAAACGTATCGAGACTCCTGTGGGTCACGCCCTGCAGGAAGCGGGCTGCGAAGGTCATCAGACGCTTCCAGACTCCAGCTTGTAGCACCTGCGTCACAGAGTAGTATTACTCGAAGGCGAGGGACGTTGCGATGTATCCAACATCGTGCTGTAGGGCGACGTGACGGGGGAGGGTCTGAAGACAGGTCGAGATGAATGTCCTTGAGTCCGGGCTGAAGAGGTATACTGGTGACTCTCCCCCCATGTCCTCCTTGTGTTCCCAAATCGGCTGCAACTGGGGCCAAACTGCAGCTGTTCCCAGCGCTAACCTCTCGATTCCTGTACTGGCAAGAAAGAGAAGGTCTTGGGACATCAGACACAGAATGGAGACTCAAAATCTTGAATGAATCGGACCGAAGGGTCGGGACCCTCAGATTCTGAGTCTAGCCAACAACTCAGGAGCGAGCCTGAATGTTGCCTTCCACTCTTCCTTAGAAAGGGGGGGAGTAGTAAGAGACCAAGAAGATTGCTTACACACTGGCCGTGGCCAGAGTGAGCAGAAGACCCAGGGCGGAATACAATCCGAGGCCTGTCGTAAAAGGGTCTTGAGAAGATCTCTTAAAGGACTAAAAGTCCGAGCCATGCTCCAAGTTGGAGGTCTTCCTCCGACTAGGGCAGGGACGATCGTAGCTTCGCATGAGCGAGGATAGATCCAGCGGGCAGGAAAAAGTTATTCCTTTAAGCCTGAAGGTCAGGGAAAGGCTGAGCGACAGGCTTCATTGCCAAGAGCGGAAAGGAGTTTCCTCCCGCCGAAAGGCAATAAGACCGTTATTGCTGGAGAAGAGGCCTCACGGGAAGAGGTATATCTCCCACGGCACCAACCACCTTAGACTCTTCACTTTGCCTGGGAGACCCCTGTGGATGACTATCGCAGATGACGCGACCTCCGTACCGCGACTGTAGCGGGTTGTCTCTTCTAGAGGAGGAAGCGTAGTGTCTCCAGGCATGAAGCCGAAGCGACGCCCCGGTTCGGGAGAGATGTCGCAGTGTGGTTGCTTGAGTAGTCTGCGCCGTGGGAGAAGCTCTCCCGGGAGTTCCGTCAGGGGAAGCAGAGGGTCCAGAAACCGTTCTGCACATAGTCCCAGTGGAGCTCTCCCATTGAAAGGTTGACAGACAACCTGGTTTTGTTGAGACCCATTGTCCGCAGACAAAAAGGAGGGAAGACGCAGGCGTCGAAGTTGTCCCACCATCACCGGAATGCATCTTGCCAGAGTCTCGGGGTCTGAGACTGGGGGGAAAACTAGCGGAAGCTTGAGGTTCCAAGCTGTCGCGATCAGGTCCCCCAGACCAGCACTTGCTGGTTACCCAAGGTCAAAGACCCCTAGGTACACTCTCTCTATGAGGCTCTGCTCGGATAGTCTGAGAGAAACATTCCCCTGCCTGGAATGAGAGAGCCGATGGTGGAATTGAGAGAATCTCAATCATCCCGATATCTCTACTGCAAGATGTGAAGGTGTGAAAATGCGTCCCCTGCTGGTTAGCATGAAGTCGACACGCAACGGGGCGACTTGGCAGGAGCGGTAGGATCTGAAGAGGGGCCAGACTAAGGCCCTTAAGCCTGCCTGAATGATGGAGAGGTATCCTTCAGGTCTTGACCATAGGCCTGGACCGGAACATGCCCCCCCCCTTTCCTTTGACGAGTCCGAGAACCGCATCAAGAATGTGGGGAAAGGACGAGAATATCCACTACCATCAAGAGGCTCCATAGGTCAACACCCATTGCAGGTTTAATAGTTCCGCTGGTCCCATAGGGCCAGGGAGTCCGGTTAAACATTGCCTGAAGCCACCGGAACTTGGATCGCCCCACATGGAACTTATCCTGAGGCGACCGTTCGGACTATAAACGGGTCAATGAGGAAAGAAGAACTAGGAAACGTTCCAAGGTAGGGCTGAAAACTCTGCTTGACTGAGAACAGGTACTGCGACTCTCCTCAGTCTTGCCACGGTGAACCGAAAGGAAGGCTCGGAGGATGTGGTAACAGAATCTGGCGTCCCCAGGTGGTCACCCATCCAAGTACCGACGTTGCTTAACCTCGCTGGACGGACGAGAAGCGGGGTTTCCAACGTGGTAAGGCGGTTGACTCAATATCATGGCCAGATACTCCAGATGTTGAGGCAGAGGAAGAGAAGGCTCCAAGCAAAATACCATGAGCCCACACTCATGGTCAGCATTCGGAAGCTTTTCCCGGCGCTGAAGAAGGTCGAAACCCGAGCCTACCGGAGTTGACCAGCCCTCCAAACAGCAGAGGAGGCGGAAGTCTGCACCTGAGCGGCCAAGAGGAAGGCAGGGAGAGTTCTCTGGGGAACCAAACCTGCTATGCCACGGCGGGATAGCCACACTGCATCGTAAGCAGGAATACTTGCAGTTTAGGCTGAATTCGACGAGCACCCTGGAAGATGGATGGAATGGAAACTGAAAGTACCTGTCCTTCCGATCCAGGGTTAAAGGAGTCCTGTCGCCTCGTTACCAGTCTGATCGATTCTGCTGGTCTACGCTGGCCGAAGTTTGTTCGACAAACTTGATCAGGGCTGAGAGGTCGACTATGGACATCCCCTCTCAGATCCTTCCTTACAAGAAAGGATCGACTGAGGGGGCCGGGGGTGAAGCCGTCGATGATCCTAAGGAAGACCTTCGCCTAAGGTATGGATCATTCTGCCCAACCGGGCAACTCTGCATATGCTATGGCATAGAGGTTCAGAGACACTGAATTCGCTGACAGAGACGGCAGGCGCGATATCCTTGGCTACTCACAGAGATTGTGCGGGAATGGGCATCGGGAAGCTGTCATTCGGATGAGTAACCTTAAGCATCCTCCCAGCGAAAAAACCTGCAATCCTAGAGTTCGTGAACTCCTTTTAGGACTATGCCCCCCCGGGGGAGTCTCCCGTGCCATCTGTTCCTGACAGGAGGAAACTGCAATTGGACACCTTGTCCCAGTTGTCGTAGCCGATAACTTAGGCCGACGTGGTTGAAAGAAAAGGGAGCTGGAGCCCTGCAGAGTCTGGAAGAAAGCGCCTTGGAGGAGTGAAACCGGAAGTCGATTTACTCCGCACAGCAGATGTTTAAGTCTCTGTCCTTGGGCAAAGACAAAACTCTTCTCAAGGATGGAAGGGTGTCTGAGGTCGTTGACCTCCACAGATGAGACACCCGAAGGAAGCCTTCAGTCAGTGCGTCCAGATGGTACAACATCGAGCTTGTCCGCAAGTAGATACTTAACGACGAAAGGCCAAGGTGCCTGAGCTCGAGAGGAGGAAAGTACCCTTGATCTTCCTGTAGCTTCCTTGAACCAAACCTCGGGCCGTAACCGAGGAGGGAAAGAACCTGGTAAGCTCCCAGAGGAAGAGGTAAGCAGTCACCCCTTGTCCGATGGAGAAATCTTCAACGGAAAGCCCCCCCGCCAAAAATCCTTCCAGGGCGGGAGAAGGAGAGAGTACTCGTGCAGGAGAGGGGACCCTCGAGACCGACCTCTTGGGAACCAATTCGCCCTGGGGGAAGTCACCACGAAGTCCACTCCTCTCTTTCTCTTCAGCGTAGGAGAGACAGCCGCTGGTTTGTTACCCTGGCCGGTGAGTGCTGGTTTCATAAACCTCATTAACGCCCGTGCCAGCGGATCAAACCATGTCTGCTGCTCCAAGGACACAGAGTCCGAAATCCTCGCTAAGGTGAAAGGGATCGGGCGATCCTTTGGAGAGGACACGACGGTTCCTGCCTGAAAGAAGGTGGGAAGAATGCTGTACTGACCTGTCTTCGTCCTGCACTACCAACCTGTGCTTGGATGGAGGTGATCCCGAGTGCCGCCTAGGAGCACGCGTCCCTGCTGCTACCACCGGCTGTGGAATTCGCCGCGAACTATGGTCGCGCGAGGGCGAACGGTCGCGCAAAGGCGAATGGTCGCGCGGGCGCACAGGCGAGTGGTCGCGCGGGCGCGCAGGCGAGCGGTCGCGAGGGCGCGCAGGCGAGCGATCGCGCGGGCGCGCAGGCGAGCGATCGCGCGGGCGCGCAGGCGAGCGATCGCGCGGGCGCGCAGGCGAGCGATCGCGCGGGCGAGCGATCGCGCGGGCGAGCGATCGCGCGGGCGAGCGATCGCGCGGGCGAGCGATCGCGCGGGCGCGCAGGCGAGCGATCGCGCGGGCGCGCAGGCGAATGGGCGTGATGGCGAGGGATCGTGCTGCCGCGTAGGTGAAGAAGATCGCTGGCGGTAAGCGATGGCGAGCAGCATGTGTAGGTGAATGATCGCGTGATAGGGTGCGATGGTGATCAGCATCCGCAAGAGGGCGAGCGTTCAGGGTTGTGCGATGAGGAGCAGCATGCGTAAGCGGGCAATCGTTCAGGGTTGTGCGATGGCGAGCAGCATGCGCAGGTGAATGATCGCGTGAAAGGGTGCGATGGTGATCAGCATCCGCAAGAGGGCGATCGTTCAGGGTTGTGCGATGAGGAGCAGCATGCGTAAGCGGGCAATCGTTCAGGGTTGTGCGATGGCGAGCAGCATGCGCAGGTGAATGATCGCGTGAAAGGCTGCGATGGTGATCAGCATCCGCAAGAGGGCGATCGTTCAGGGTTGTGCGATGAGGAGCAGCATGCGTAAGCGGGCAATCGTTCAGGGTTGTGCGATGGCGAGCAGCATGCGCAGGTGAATGATCGCGTGAAAGGGTGCGATGGTGATCAGCATCCGCAAGAGGGCGATCGTTCAGGGTTGTGCGATGAGGAGCAGCATGCGTAAGCGGGCAATCGTTCAGGGTTGTGCGATGGCGAGCAGCATGCGCAGGTGAATGATCGCGTGAAAGGGTGCGATGGTGATCAGCATCCGCAGTTGAGGGTCGCGCGATGGCGATCAGCATCCTCAGTTGAGGGTCGCGCGATGGCGATCAGCATCCGCAGTTGAGGGTCGCGCGATGGCGATCAGCATCCGCAGTTGAGGGTCGCGCGATGGCGATCAGCATCCGCAGTTGAGCTAGTAGCTGGCGAACCATGTTCCTTCAGAAGTGTTGGAGAACGTTGGCGTGCCAGCTGTAACACACGTGGGCGATCCGGAGATCGCTGGCGAGCTGATGATCGCTGACGAGCTGACGATCGCTGGCGAGCTGATGATCGCTGACGAGCTGATGATCGCTGACGAGCTGATGATCGCTGACGAGCAGAAGGCTACGCGTGGAAGCCTGCGCAAAGAAGAAGAGTCCTTGACCCCGACCTGAACCGAAGTTCTAGATCGCGAGGGCGAACGTGGGCGCACAGGGCACGTAACAGGAACCGCAGGGAAGATCATCTTGAAAGCGCTGACGAACAGGAGAGCGCTGACGAACAGAAGGGCGCGCAGGGAAACCCTGACACGCAAGGGAAGAACCCCCGTGGGGGCAACCCTTTGCCCCGAAGGGATCGTTGTCCGCCGGGAGACTGATGTCCGTCGGAAGACCGCTGTCCGTCGGGAAGACCGTTGTCCGTCGGGAAGACCGTTGCCCGTCGGAAGACGAGATTAGACTGCTGTCCATCTGCACCAAGACGGAAGATCGAGAAAAAGAAGTTGTAGGCTGCAAACGGAGATTCAAAAAGGCGCCTCAAGCACCCTTATAGGGAGATGAGAGGCCCTTACGACGAGGCGGACGGAGGGCCTTACGGCGAGGGAGGCCAACAGCAACAGCAACAGAAGAAACCTCCGAAGAGGAGTCTCTATGAGTGTACTCTCTCGCGAACGAAAGAGAAACACTTCGTGGAAGAGACTGGTCAGCCAGTGACCAAAAAGGGGCAATCCTCCGAAGAGGAGCTCCTGCAGTTGCCCAGCCCCTTGAGCGAAACTGCAGGTGCGACCGCTCAGCACCAAGAGCATAGTCGCACGAAAAAAAGGCAAGAGAAGAACCCCCCAAAAGAGGAAAAGCTCAAGCCTGGACAGGAAAAAACTTCCCTCGGAAGGAAAGTTATCCGCCCAAGGAGGCAAGCCTCCTGACTGTTCTAAAATGAACTGGAGAGCTGTCCGTCAACACGGGAGTACTACCAGTAGAAGGAGACACGCCCCTAACGACAATACAAGGGGGGAGGCAGCAACAGCCGAATCCCCAGGACTCAACCAGACAGCTCACACCGTTGCTATATTACAGAAACGAACTAGATCGGTAACTGTAAAAAAAAAAAACAAATAATATTAGTACACATTCATTCCCCCGGGAAGGCTCCGAAGAGGAATCCCGAGGAAAAGGAACAAGAATTACACAACAGGCACGTGCCCTCACGACCACTTACACTCGCGGAAGGAGAGCTGTAACCAAAACAGAATTATAACAATTATAATTATGTAACTATGTAATTATGTAATTTAAAAATGAAAGAACACTAAAGAAAAAACGAAAACCCCGAAAGGAATCGTTCTACAAGCTGAAAAATTAACAACTACAATTAGATTCATAAACTAATTGAGACAAAATGTACGGCGTAGCAACCCCACCCACACGGGAAGGAAGCTACAAGGGCGTAGTAAAGCATAGTAAAAGGGTGAACGACCTCAAGAGAGAGAGAGAGAGAAAGACCGAAGTCAAACTCGATCGCAACCCATAAAAATAGGCCGTGGTGGCCTAACTGCCGAGGCCTCCACGTAGATATCGTACACTACACACACACATCTGAAAAGGAAACTTACTTATTTCTATACTCAAATATATATACAAACATGAAAACATGTTTACATATATATTGAGTAAAAGAAAAGTAAGCGATTAAGTAAAGACAAAACAGACAATGGCTGCCAAGCGAGGACCAAGACAGAGACGTCTGTCACAGTCCGAGCCAAAAGTGAAAGTGAGTATTCACCTGTGTGTGAGGGGGAGGAGGGGTAGCTAGCTACCACTCCCCTACCCCCCCGCTAACTAGCGCGGGGGTAATACACCTTCGTTAAATTCTAATGGCTCGCCATTTCAGCTACGCTAAAAGTAATAACCCTTTGTAAATAGCGTGGTTTGTATTTCGGTTACGGAACAAACAACAAATTTAGATATCGTAAAGGATATTATTTCTAGCAGAACTGGAATACACTATAAGAAATGGACAAGTGCTGGCTAGTTTGGCCTTTTTCTCTGTATGATTAATGGGAGTGGGACATAACTTAAATAGTCAATTAAATTTTGAACATTTCATTGCCTAGGTCCACTGTTTACTATTGGGAGACTAACTATAAGTTACTGCACATGCGTTTTTTGTATTTGCTTTTACCAGCAGTTCTATTTATTAGTTTGATGTAATCATTACCTGGGTTTTTTAACCAATTGAGAACTTCCAACTTATTATGTTCATGTTCCCAGATATTGTTCCACAACAGGCATTTTTTCCCATCCTCCTCTTAAGTTCCAGCACGACTACCATGACAAGAAGGTGTCGCCAACAGGAAAATGAAAATTACTTCTAACCTTACAGAAATTTCACTTCTATTTTCTTAATTGGTTATGTTGAAAATGCTCTTCATTCAGTATGAAGAAATTGTTGCTCATCTAAAAGCTAAAAATATCCCTAATGATTGGCACACACAATTCACCCATGAACTGTTTGGCAGAACAAATTACCAATGAGAACATGGTTACACTATTTGGGAGTGAAGCAAGCCACAGTAAGGGAAAAATCCTTTGAGGATTATGATATAAAGTATAGGTCATTATGATACTTGGGTGTATGTATGATAGCGGCCACCTGAATATATTATTAAGTCTAACTTAGAATAAGGGGGGTGGCATGGGGTCATTTTTTTCCCAGCACATTTTGCAGTATATTTTTTTTAAATAGCTCTAACAGCCTTAATTTTTGTCATAGAGACGCCAGGTTGGTCTCCTTCTCTTGGAAAATGCCTGAATTTTCTCAAAAAATTATCAAAAATATGAAAAAAAAAATTTATAGCATTTTTTTGCAAGGACGTACCGGTACGTCCATGGGGGTAAAGGGATGGCTTTTGTGAAACGTACCAGTACGTCCTTTGGGGGTAAAAGGGTTAATAGGTCGAGTGCATTTAGGGTCTAAAAGGACAAGGTAAGTATATTTAAAAGTAATGCCTACAGCCTGAGGTGCAAAAATGGTATTACATATTATGTACTTCATAAGGGGATAATATATACTGCAATACTTTAATTTCTAGCAAAACTGGAATTTGCTACATTAGTAATGGAAGAGTGGTGGCTATTTTGGCATTTTTTTCTTTATGACTAATGATAATTTCTTATGTATTTCTGACCTTTACTATTGCAGCAAATCACTAATTGTTGTGGCTTTCCTACCCAAAAGCCTGGTTTCCCACTGGGATCCCCCCCCTAATTTTCATATAAGGGGGTAGGAAAACTCATGAACAGAAAGTCTTCCCCAATATTCAAGGTCGGAAATGGATAAAACACAAGTTAACAAGTAGGAAAAACAACAAATTTGGACATCACATAGTATATAATAATTTCTAGCAGAACTGGAATTAGCTATAAGAAATGTCAAGTGCTGGCTAGTTTGGCCTTTTTCTCTATATTATCAATGGGGACTGGGGCATAATAACTCAAGTATTGATCAATTAAATTTTGAATATTTCATTGTCTAGGTCCATTGTTTACTATTAGGAGACTAATTATAAGTTACTGCACATGTGTTGTTTGCATTTGCTTTTACCAGCAGTTCTATTTATTAGCTCGATGTAATCATTACCTGGGTCTTTTAACCAATTGAGAACTTCCAACTTATTATGTTCATGTTCCCAGATATTGTTCTACAACAGCCATTTTTTCCAATCCTCCCCTTAAGTTCCAGCACGACTACCATGACAAGAAGGTGTCTCCAACAGGAAAATGAAAATTACTTCTAACCTTACAGAAATTTCACTTCTATTTTCTTAACTGGTTATGTTGAAAATGCTCTTCGTTCAGTATGAAGAAATTGTTGCTCATCTAAAAGCTAAAAATATCCCTAAAATAATGACCCACATGATTGGCACACACAGCTCACCCATGAACTGTTTGGCAGAACAGATTACCAACAAGAACATGGTTACACTATTTGGGAGTGAAGCAAGCCACAGTGAGGGAAAATCCTTTGAGGAATATGACATAAAGTATAGGTAATTAGGATACTGGGGTGTATGTATGATTAAGTCTAACTTAGAATAAGGGGGATCGCATGGGGGCGTTAGTTCCCCCATTAGGTAAGTAGGTAAGGACACGGCTGGTAGGTTAGGTTAGGGGGTAAAGTTTAGGTTAGTTGGTCTCCATTTTTAATGAACGCGTGAAGAACTGGCCGCTGATAAGCAAAGGCTCCGAAAAATCCTTTGAGAAATGCGATATAAAGTATAGGTCATTATGACACTTTAATAAGTGACCCAAGGGGATGGGTGTATACAGCACATCCATGTATCGCTTGCCAGAACAGAAAACCAGTGAGAATATGTTGATTCCGAGGGAAGTGAACCACGATGGAGCAAAACTTATTTGAGGAACAGCATATAACTTACATATAAATATACTTTAATTTAAAGCCACTTACATGAACCGTATATTTTTCACACTGGTTATCTTGTGTTTAATATGCATTTCTGACCATTATTATTATTGAAAATCACTCGTTTTTGGTTTCTCACCCAAAACCCCAGTTTCCCACTGGCATCCCCATACTTGTTTTTATTGAGGGTAGGAAAACAAAAACTCATAGGTTTTACCTAATATCAATGGTCAGAAATGGATAAAACACTAGACAGTGAGAAGGAATAAAAATATAAATTTGAACATAGGAGGTAGGTGGGGAGAAATTGAATTCAACCCAAAATTTTCCTAAAATAATTTATCAACAGTAAAAATGGATCACAAGATATGAGTTGCATCAGCAATACCAGACTCTACAAATACTAACCTACTTGACTTATAATGACCGGTAATGTATGACAATAAAACTGAAAAGGTAAACCATTGTACTTCGATATTGCATAAAATATGTCAAGGATAAAGGTACTTCAAAATACTGTACCTATTTGAAAAGGTAATTTTTAGCCACCTGGAAGAGTTCCCGAGCATTCTTTGATCCTAAGAAGTACTGTATATTACTTATGACTTGATAAATCAAGGCTGACATATATTACATCCAATTTTGACTTGTCTAGAGGTGTCAATTAAATAGATTTGACAGGTTAGACACACCTCAACTTGATAAGCCTATTTCACCAACAAGGAGAATCTCTGGAATTTCACAGATCATTATTAGAGTCTTAATAAATTTGAGGACAATCAAGAAATTAGCAGCTATACTTAATTGTAATATAAAGAGAACCTTACTTCGAGTTTTCGTTTGTTCGTGGTTTGAAGGTTGAGGAATCATTTTTACGTCTACTATCCGATCGACTTGTTGATGGTGACTCGCAATGTCAAAAGGACGACTGAAGTCTTTTAAAAATGACTACTTCGATTTTACTTCTCCAAATGATTTAGATATTAAATATAATAGCTCATATTCTTCAATTCTTTATATTCAAAATAGGATTCTTCAGTTTTATCCATATGTATTATGCTTTTGATAATAGCAAATCATCGGTACCACTTGTACAGAGCGATACAAAATAAAACATTAACGACAGCATTTCATTGGGTGAACAATTTATTATTGAGCGCATTTACAAGATTGGTCGTATATTTTCTTTTCTTTTTAACAAAATGTCACTATTTAAATAAATCTAATAAACAGAACATAAATAGTAAACAGCAACGTATAGCACAAAAATTTTGCAGCACTTTAATCATTATAAATAGACAGCTTTATTGCTTTTGTCGCTGTTTCTTGTGGCTGTCACCTAAATCTCAATGGTTTACCGCAGGAGTGCATAGAATCAGAATCAGATATTGTTTATATATGTAATATAAGAAAGCTATAGCAAGTGGAACTGCTCACACGAATCCAAAATTTGAAAAAAAAAAAAAAAAAAAAAAAAAAAAACTATTCATTACAATACTGGAGTGGATTGGGTACGTATGATATACATAACTATATGGAGGTGGTTGTTCTAGCTTGGTTTTCTGCCAAAGCTTTGGGCGTATTGAGAAGGAATGTAAGTTTAATTTGTTTAAATTGTGCTGGGAAACATGTAGCGATTTTGTTAATTCTGTTAACTTTATGAAACAACAAAAAAACTCAACCGGATAAATTAGATACGTTGCAAAGCTTTTAGATGTGGGAATGAAGAATGTAGCCGGAAATACTTATGACGTTATGGAATTTTGTTAGTTGGAAATAGATTACAGCAAATTAGTTTGTGAATTATTTTTAATCAATGGTTTGCGTATTTACTGTAATTCTGAAATAATTGTGGTTGGTTACAATGACATTCGTGTAGAATTAGTTTTCTCGTATCTTGTTGTCAAGCTAGTAATGTAGTTGATCCAAGAATAGGTTGAGCTGACAACTTGACTAATATATTTTGAAACTTGGTGAATGATATTTAAAAGGAAAGTAATATTGAGATGAGCCGTTTATGAAGGTAAGACTCGAAAAAAATATTGAAAAATCATTGCAAAATTAAGCCAATGCATCTGGACAATATCGCTTTCAAGTAAGTTGACATTGCCCTTGTATGGACTGATTACTCCGTCTGTCATACTAGGCAAAGCCACGTAAAATAACAAATGATGTTCCAAGAAATTAAATGCTATATATGTGGCTACAGTAATATATCACAAAACACTACGTACGTTATAAAAATGGCAGTAGAATAAAATCTTGCTTAGGCCTATCAGTTATCATTATTATCAAAGCTGCAAGCCTTGTTAGAACATCAGAATACTATGTTACAAGACACAGAGCAGAATAAAAGGCTAAAGAAAAGGGAATAAGACATAATCAACAAGAGCAATTAGAGATTTCAGACCTCCGCCAATTAATATTGCCAAGACGGCCTTGGAAGAGCGCAATGTTGACAGAGAAACGTGATCATCCGTATCACCTAAATTTCATGTTTTTTTTTCTTCTTCTTTTTTTCGATGCATAAATTGTGCATTTGAAGAAATTTGTTGAAAATCCAATGTATCAATTTGTTTTAAAGTAATCTTTAAAATTGTGAAAAATTACAAATCCGGATTCGGTACCGGATCATCTCCAAAGGTTAATGGTTGGAGTTGTCCATAGCTTAAGATTTACCTGATGTGGAAATTTCGTCAAAATTCGTCAATTTCTCGTAATCTTTAAAATTGGGAAAAATGCAAATCGGGATCCGGATCATCTCCAAAATTCAACGGGGTCGTTCATGACCTAAGACCTATCTATGGTGAAAATTTCATCAACATCCGTAGAGTAGTTCTGACGTAATCCTGTCCACAGACACAAAGATAAATAAATAAACAAACCGACTTAATTTTATAGCTTGGCGGAGGTAATAAACTGTAAAAGCATTTTCACTAAGTGTGAACTTCTGAGATTTGGTTACAGCTGTTACAAAACCCCAAAAGAAGCTCACAACAAAATTCATAAGTTGTGAGAATTGTGCCTAGTAATAATCCATTAATGCAAGTACATCTCCGGCCTAGCATGGCAACAAATTCATATTTGGGGGGATGTTCGATTGCTGAAGGCATTATATTTGTGTGCGTGTAAGCAATGTTAGAACAACAGTTGGGACACAATACGTTCTTATATTTCTGCAGTATTTTCTATAATTTGCAAGCATTCTTTTCACTATGCACATTGATATGTCAATACTGTGTTTCGATCAACCGATGAATGGTGATATTTTTTTTTTCTTTTTTGAGAACAAACTCAAAACATTAATCTTAGTCATCGTCAATTTTAGTCATATAATTGCGTCAGTAAGTTAAACAAATGTATTGGTGTTTCAAAGGGAGATTAACTTTTCTTGTAATAACAGATTTAGTTCATAAGATATTTTGTATGCCAGTCAAATCATTCTTCAAAATTGATATTTCAATAAATGAAAAGGAGGATCATCTTAAATCTTAAATGATAAAATTTAACAAAATAAACCTATTACATGGCTCCAATAGGGAAAATGTAATTGGCACCACTTTTTCGATGGATTTAAGTAATCGACTATACCTTGTATACATGAGAGGACCTGTATACGTATGGTTTTGGGATACATATAAATTCTTCGAAAGATCAGGTCTTAAAGATATATTAAAAAGATGAGAAAAAGAATAGGATAGAAAGAAGCACTAGCAGCAGTCTTTAACTGTCCCACAGGGATAACAGATGATATTGAGATTAAAAGAGAAGTAAGACAAGGGACTATATTTGTACCAAATATAAGCAGTAGTGACAGAAAATGTTATTAGCTTAAGCAGAAAATATACACTGGCAAAGAATTTAGATTTTTAATTCCTGATATTTATAGACGATATTATGTTCTCCACAGGAATGAGTAACTGTAAGGGCTTTGATATTTTAGAAGGGTTTACTATCAGACCAGCACAAGGGCCCCCAAAATTCAGTACGTGCTAAGCTACAACCCTAATTGGAAAAGCAGAATGCTATAAGCCCAAGGGCTACAACAGGGATAATAGCCTACTGAGGAAACGAAATAAGGAAAAATAAAATATCTTAAGAACAGTAACATTTAAATAAAAATTTCCTATATAAACTATAAAAACTTTAAGAAAACAAGAGGAAGAGAAATAAGATAGAATAGTGTGCCCTAATGTACCCTCAAGCAAGAGATCTCTAACCCAAGACAGTGGAAGACCATGGTACAGAGGCCATGGCACTGCCCAAGACTTAGAGAAGAATGGTTTGATTTTGGTGTGTCCTTCTCCTAAAAGAGCTGCTTACCATAGCTAAAGAGTCTCTTCTACACTTACCAAGAGGAAAGTGGCCACTGAACAATTACAGGGCAGTACTTAACATCTTGAGTGAAGAAGAATTGTTCGGTAATCACAGTGTTGTCAGGTGTATGAGGACCAAGGAGAGTATGTAAAGAATAGGCCAGACTATTCGGTGTATGTGTAGGCAAAGAAAAAATGAACCGTAACCAGAGAGAAGGATCCAATGTAGTAATGTCTGACCAGTCAAAGGACCGAATGAGTGGTAGTATCTCAACGGGTGACTGGTGCCCTAATAGCTGACAAAAGAAAGGAAGAGAAAGAAGAGATTAGAACAAAGGTGAAGTACGGCCCAGTGAGAAAGGGAACAAAGAAGTGAGTACGAATAAGACAAAAAAATATGGTTGCGCTAATGGTCCAAGAAATACGTAACTATGGAGTCATGAAGGGAATAGGAAATACGACATTGGGAGTCATGCAGAAAATACACGAAACAGTGATTCGACTAACAGTCTTTGCTAATGGAGAGACTTGGAATGAAATAAGAGAGAAGCTAATAAAAAGTCTGTAAAATATATTATACAGAACGATAAGAAGTATAATAGCAGAAGCAAGAATGGTCAGTGTCTTATAACTAGAATAGACTATAAGAAAATGTGCTGCTTCATAACATAGACTCACGAAAAGAGATTAATTAGGGAAGTAATTACAGATTAATCGCAGAATCAAAATGGAAATTGCTGGAGCAGGAGCTTTGAAGAAATTTGTAGTAAATATAGAATAAAAATAGAAGAATTCAGATATTGTGGGAAAAGGATTGGAAAAGAAAAGCTAAAATAATTCTGGAAAAAGAGGAAACAATTCGAGGAAAGAAGAAAGGGATGGTAAAAATATATATATGAAGGGGAATGGACTAAAACCTTATGTTAGATTAATCATTATTAGATATGGATAAGCCAATTGTGGTCATGAAAGTAAAGTAAAACATCTTCAACATAAAAGAAAATTTCAGAGGGATGTAGATGATGTTTGTGACCTGTACAAAGAACATAACACGGAACATTTATTTTAATGCACCAAATTACGAAATTTAAGAGACCAGCATAAAGGAGTGGATGTTGTTGCAAAATCATAGCAGAACGCTGACGGGGTACATAAGACTGAACATAAAACTGAAAAAAAGTTTTGAAATACCACAAAATGTTGCCAAAACTGATAAAATGGTATCTTTTCTTATTCTAAGTTAGAAAAGGACAAAAGTGAAAGTTAAACTTTTACTTTTAATGTTACAGGAAAAAGTTCAATTAGGGTTGTGGTGGCCGATGTGGTAACGTCCCTGACTGGTGAACGCCAGACTAGGTTCGGGTCCCGCTTAGACTCGTTAGTTTCTTTGGTCGATGTAACTTCACCATCATTGTGAGCTAAGGATGGGGGGTTTGGGGGAACCTACAGGTCTATCTGCTGAGTTATCAGCAGCTATTGCCTGGCCCTCCTTGGTCCTAGCTTAGGTGGAGAGAGGGCTTGGGCGCTGATCATATGTATATGGTCAGTCTCTAGTATATATGGTCAGTCTCTAGGGCTTTGTCCTGCTTGATATGGCATCTTCCATTCATGAGTGGCCTTTAAAGTTTTAATTTATTGTTAACTTGTTGTCATCATTTATTTATTTCCTTATTTCCTGTCCTCACTGGGCTATTTTTCCCTATTGGAGCCCTTGGGCTTATAGCATCTTGCTTTTCCAACTAGGGTTGTAGCTTGGCTAATAATAATAATAATAATAATAATAATAATAATAATAATACTTGGTGTACGCTAGGAGGCTTTGCGCCAATTTATTTCTTGACAGTGCCCGCAAACATGTTTTGCGGAGTGAGCAGAAGAATCAGGAACACAATAAGGCGAAAGCGTCTTCCCCTGAGTCCCTAAATGATCAGCATAGCATGTTACCGAGCAGAATTTCGGTCTTATCGATCACATGACCACGTAATCTACCGGCTAGGTCGATAAGACGAAAAAATTTATAATGTCTTGCGAATTGTAAGAGTTGCCACACGGCTATTAATTCAAGTTATTAGATGTAAACATTCGGTATTGATAAGTTGTTATTCTTAGATCTGCCTCCTTTTAACAATGTTAATAATGTTTATATCGCTCTTCTGTTTTACATCTACTGAAAATGAAAAATATTGATTGCTATATTTTTTCCCTCTTACAAGTACTTTTGGATTTCAAATTTATAACGAATTAAATTAAACGGTAGAACTCTACCATCATTGCTGATAACTCATTATTTTCTTTGTAGCCCAAGTCTTTTGAATGCGCGTGTATTTTCGCTAGTCTGGAATAATTAAATGATTATATTAAATGTGAATGAATTTGTTACTATGATTGTATACTCTGCGGTGAATTTTCGTCTTTAAAGGGCAAATGTTGAGATAATTATGCGTAAGGTAGAATGCAAATCAGGTTTCATTGTAAAAGTTCGGATTATGGTTTTTAATTGGGATAAAATATCCTTAACTAGACAAAACGTGTGTGTGTGTGTGTGTGTGTGTGTCAGCGACTTAGAATGAAAGACATCTCTTCCTGTGAAGACGCTGAAAATGTCAACTAAGGAGTGGCGGGAGAGGCGAAAAGGCTGATGTATTTGGACGTGGAGGAAAAGAAAGAGAAAAGAACGGTCGAAGAAGAGTGGGCGTGGCCCCTGGATGTGCGCATGATCACACTGAAGACGAGTGCAAGTCTTTCGGGTGATATTGGTATTTACTTAAGCCATCGGTGACTCACGAACAAGGGAGAGATTCCTTTGACTCTGACCGCTAAAGCTCACCGGAGAACATTGTTCCCAGTAAGTGTCGTTTCCTTTCAAAAGTTTTCGCTCGTTCAGAGTAAGGATACAGTAGATCTTGCCTGGAACATTGCTGAAAATGTGCTTTAATGCCTTGAAATGAAAGGATTTGTTATTTAAGAAAACATAGCGGGTTTTCACGGTGGGGAGTTTGTATATATTTTTATGTCAGTCTCAAAATCTTCAGTTAAACCGGGAAGAAGAAGACTGCAATGGCAAATAAAACTAACGAAAACACCATCCGTGTTGACGTCTTATTTTACTCATGATTCAATTATTATTACCTCATATTTTTTTAATGCGCAAGACCATAACTTGAACGAAAATTCGAGGTAAACGCAACAGAACACGCCAGGAGGTGTAGATTTTTATTTCGATGTTAATTTGGGACTCGGCAGAGAGAGAGAGAGAGAGAGAGAGAGAGAGAGAGAGAGAGAGAGAGAGAGAGAGAGAGAGAGAGAGCACTTTGCCATTAAATTTTAGCATAGGTTTTATTTCCCATACTAGGGAGCATTGCCTTCGCCATTTGTTGTTACGTTACAGAGGCTGTTTGGATTATTGTTGTCAGTCTCCTGTTATTGATTTCTATAGAAAAGGCTAGACGAGATTTTCTTTCCCCCAAAGAAACTGATATGCATAATCGGACATTAGGCTATATTAAAGTTTACATGTCTCCTGCAGACTTCAAGTTAATTAATAATTTCATTACCTTTATTCATTTAAGTATCTTTTTTTAAAATCTCTGTGCAAAAAAATTGATACTTTAATTCCCATGTGTATTTGCTTTGAAGTTACAAAACTCTTGCGCCAAAAATACAAATTTTGTACGAAATCAATTCGAATTTATGATTAATCATTCTTCTTTCGAAGTCAAAACTTTTGTTTATAATCAAATGTTTTATATCAATTATATAAGCTAGTATAAAAAGCTAATCATAGTCTAAATTATGCCAGACACTTCTTCTTTTATTATATTTATGGAATTTAAATGATAAACATCTTTTCTCCCAGTGCTCACATTGGCCTTGCGGGAGGCGCTGACGTCGAAGCAGGTTTTCAAAATGTCCTCGTACCATGTAGCCTACTAAAACGAGATCTCTGGAATATATATATATATATATATATATATATATATATATATATATATATATATATATATGTATGTATATATATACATATATATATACTTATATATATATATATATATATATATATATATATATATATATATATATATATATATATATACTATCGCTAGGGAGTTATGGGATCTTTTGGCTGGCCAGAGAGTACTACATTAGATCCTTCTCTCTGGTTACGGTTCATTTTCCATTTGCCTACACACACACACACACACACACACACACACACACACACACACACACACACACACACACACACGCCTAATAGTCTGGGTTATCCTTTACATACTCTCCTCTATACTCATACACCTAACAACGCTGAGATTACCAAACAATTTTTCTTCACCCAAAGGGGTTACTGCAATGTAATTGTTCAGTGGCCACTTTCCTCTTGGTAAGGGTAGAAGAGTCTCTAGCTATGATAAGAAGCTCTTCCAGGAAAAGGACGCTCTAAAATCCATCCATTGTTCTCTAGTCTTGGGTAGTGACATAGCCTCTGAAACCGAGGTCTTCCACTGTCTTGGGTTAGAGTTCTCTTGCTTGAGGGTACACTCGAGCACACTATTCTATCTTATTTCTCTTCTGGTTTGTTAAACTTTTTATAGTTTATATAGTGGATATTTATATTAATGCTACTCTTAAGATATTTTATAAAATTTCCTTTTTTCCTTTCCTCATTGGGCTATTTTCCCTGTTGTAGCCCTTGGGCTTATAGCATCCTGCTGTTCCAACTAGGGTTGTAGTTTAGCAAGTAATGATAATGATAATAATAATGATAATATATATATATATATATATATATATATATATATATATATATATATATATGTGTGTGTGTGTGTGTGTGTGTTTGTATGTGTGTGTGTGTGCACGCACGCGCGCCCTTGTTATGTTTAGTAAAAGAAACAGATTATTTGAGTTACAGCTGAACGAGTGAAAAGGCCATGACTGCGCATATAAACAGAGGGATGAGTGGGTAGTCAAGAAGAAAGAAAGACTGAAAAGGCGATAAAAATAAAGGTAAAAAGATGAGCCAGAACACAGAGAGAGAAAAAACTGCGCTACATAGAAGTAAAGGAATAGAGTAATGTTAATGAAGAGACGGATCTCATAAAAACAGAAGAGTTTTTCCATGGTCGATTGAGAGTGTTTTGAAGATGTGTTGAACGTGAAAGATCAAACAGAAAGGCGGAGAGGTGAACGACTAAGGAGTGGAAAGGTTTGTTCAACATTGAGAATATTTATGGAGGTGGCTTCTGGTGATGTTAGGGCGGGAATTAAGAAGCTGGGTAACGGAAAGATACCAGGAATTGATAAAGATGAGAAGAAAAGATGTTGTAGTGCGGTGCTTACGGGTTTCAAGTTATATGTGTATAAGGAAAATAATCAATAAACACCTCACTGTAGATATGAAAATGGTTAATCTTATAACCTGTGACAAGAATGTGCAGACCAGCCAGATCCTCATAAAAGTAATCCACTCGCGACCCCACCCAGGACTCACCTGATCCCAGTCCACCACTACCTCTACCAGGCGTTTTTAAAAGAACAGCAGCATCCTTACGAGTTTACATGTCACAACTCTCATACATCAAATTAGTAATTGCCAAGCTTTCGAAGCGCCTCACCTGCCATCTTCAAGATGGAGCTTAATTTCGCATTTATCAGAAAACTCGTCATGGAACATTTAAAAGAGAACAATTATTAAGCATAGAAATTATAGACCATGTTTCAGATCGCAAATGCCTGCACCTCGTTGAGTCTCTACACATTCTGGGGATAAAATTCCAACGTAAACGCGGTGAAAGAAATGCTGGAGAGAGAGAGAGAGAGAGAGAGAGAGAGAGAGAGAGAGAGAGAGAGAGAGAGAGAGAGAGAGAGAGAGAGAGAGAGAGAGAGAGAGAGAGAGAGCATTCCCCCAGCAGCCAACCCAAGCTACCTTTAGCATACCTTATCTATAATAATTTCACGGCAACGTAGATTTATCAATGGCCCGTGTCTCAATGTGGATGAAATGCCCCTAAATATCATAGGTGATAGTCCAACCGTTTTCGAATTGAGTTTATTTGAAATTTCATACATGGCTAACATTTGAAATAAGCGGCGTATCAAAATTGAATCTTCCACATAAAATCATGCATAACTAAGAATATTCAACACCCATACGGTGACTCAAGATTAACTCGTAGGGTGGTGAAAAGGGTATCTTTTGGAGTTCTACTTTGTTAAATGTATGGCTTCAAACGGCTTTGTATTATTATTATTATTATTATTATTATTATTATTATTAATAGCTAAGCTACAACCCTATTTGGATAAGCAGGATGCTATAAGCCCAAGGTCTCTAAGGAAAATAGCCCACTGAGGAAAGGAAACAAGGAAAGATAAAATATTTTAAGAACAGAAACATTAAAATATATGTCTCATATATAAACTATAAAAAATTTAACAAAACAAGAGGAAGTGATATAAAATAGAATAGTGGGACCAAGTTTACCCTCAAGCAAGAGAACTCTAACCGAAGACTGGAAGACCATGGTACAGAGGATATGGCACTATCCAAGAACCAGAGAACAATGGTTTGATTTTGGAGTGTCCTTCTCCTAGAAAAGCTGCTTACCATAGCTAAAGAGTTTCTTCTACCCTTGCCAAAAGGAAAACAGCCACTGAACAATTACATTGCAGTACTTAACCCCTTGATCGAGGAAGAATTGTTTGGTAATCTCAGTGTTGTCAGGTGTATGAGGACAGAGGAAAATATGTAAAGAATAGGCCAGACTATTCGGTGTGTGTGTGTGTGTGTGTGTGTGTGTGTATGTAAGCAAAGGGAAAATTAACAGTAAGCAGAGGGGAGAATCCAATGTAGTACTGTCTGGCCAGGCAAAAGACCTCATAACTCTCTAGCGGTAGTATCTCAATGGGTGGCTGGTGCCTTGACCAACCTACTATCTCTTAATACGTGAAATAAAAAGTTAATTCTTAAAAATAACGTATCTTATTGTTTAGATGATAGAGGTGACGCTAAATGAAAAAGTACTGATGATTGATTGAAGAAAAGAGTGCGTGTTATTATTTTTTTTTTTTTTTTTTTTGTACATTACGAACTTCTATAGGAATGAACAGAAAAAATATATAGAATTCTCAGTAGTAGATAAAAGACAACTAAGAAATATCTCCATCACAATTTTCTCCGGATATCATACATTCCATCCATAAGAGAAGTATAAAAGAAGGCAGACATTTTACAGCCTACACTCTCCATATTGGCATTCGGTTTTTATCCTCGAGTCTAGCAAATATTTCATGTTCTTCATATGAAGTTTTTTTTTATTCCTTTTTTTTTGGGGGGGGGGGATCCCCAAATCAGAGGATTCTGCATTTACTCACCACCGAAGGTGGATTTCCCAATTTCCTCATCAGCCTAGGCTAGGTGGATTTTCCAATTTTTCTCCCATTACTATTATCATTATTACTATACTCAATTTTTTTTAATGAGGCGCATTTGCACTGACTCGTTGCGTTGCCCTTTAAGCTCGGAAAAAGTTTCCTGCTGCCTGATTGGTTAGAATTATCTTTGTCCAACCAATCAGCGATCAGGAAACGTTTCCGAGCTAAAAAGTCGGTGCAAATCTGCCTCGCTAAAAAAAATGACTATAGCTAAGCTACAATCATACTTGGAAAAGCAGAAATAACGAATAAATTATACATGATAAATAATAAAAAAAGATAATAAGAACGAAGTTAAGATATAAATCAGTCATATTAATTTTGAGTCGAAACTATAACCACCCTGCTCGACAGAAAAGCATTTAGAGAAAGTTTGATCTTTTGAAGTCCCGCCGATTTAACCGCTAGATTAAGATCATTCCAAAATCTGGTCGCATCTGGAATAAAACTTCTGGAATACTGTGTAATGTTGAGCTTTATTATGGAGAAGGCAAGACTTTTATCTAATCTATAACTTTAAAAGATTCTAAACTGCAAAGAAAGTGAATATATATATATATATATATATATATATATATATATATATACATATATATATATATATATATATATATATATACATATATATATATATATATATATATATATATAGATAGATAGATAGATAGATAGATAGATAAAAAAAACCACATTGACGAAATATGAAAATTATATTTAGCTTTCGAAGGGACCATCCCCATTCCTTTGTGTGTTCTGAAGAGGATGCTAAATATAAATCTATTTTTTTTCGTGAATGTTTCTATTTGTGATCCTATGTGCAAAGATAATGTGCATTATATATATATATATATACATATATATATATATATATATATATATATATATATATATATATATATATATATATGTGAGTGTGTGTGTGTGTGTGTATCTGTGTATATGTGTGTGTTTCATTGGTAGAATCCTCGCAGACATGGTTTTCGGCTGAATATATATATATATATATATATATATATATATATATATATATATATATATATATATATATATATATATATATATGTGTGTGTGTGTGTGTGTGTGTGTGTGTGTGTTTCATTGGTAGAGTCCTCGCAGGCATGGTTTTCGGCTGAATAGGCAGGGGTTCGAATCTCTGCCCGGCCAGAAGCTATTACCATAACATGAGTTCCAGTGGATATATATTCCCAAGATAGAATTCGGTTTAAAAAGCCATTGTGGTTGATATTTACATTAATTGAAATCACGAGTGTTTGTGATATATAAATATATATATATATATATATATATATATATATATATATATATATATATATATATATATGTGTGTGTGTGTGTGTGTGTGTGTGTGTGTGTGTGTGTGTGTATGTGTGTGTGTGTGTGTGTGTACAGAAAGCAAGTTAATTGGGTATTAAAACGGTACAAACTCATGCGCAGTTTTTGTTACTACGCATAAGAGAGGAAAAGGTGTGTGCGCGTAATACTCTATAAAACTATTCACCACTGCAAAACAAAAGACGGAATTAAACTTATAAGTAAATAAACAAATGCATAGTAAAACAAGGAAAAAGAGGAAAATATTTCTGACTTCTAACGAATATGACAACTGTATAGTTTTTGCCCACAAGTCCAAGCAATGTGTGGAGAGAGAGAGAGAGAGAGAGAGAGAGAGAGAGAGAGAGAGAGAGAGAGAGAGAGAGAGAGAGAGAGAGAGTTCTGATTGCTTACCATGAAAGAAGCAGTGGTTTTGAACGCTTCCTGATTAGTAAACAAGTGGTCTTCTCGAGGCCATCGTTATATTGTACATTAACCTTGTGATGTACTACGAAGTGTCCTCACAAATAAAAAGAAAAAACTTAGTATAGAATCCTCAGAAATAAAACTTTTTCCGGATTAGAGCGATCTGTTCTCTTGATTTTCTGTGACGTGTATCAGGATATCTCGACAGGCGTCTTTGTTTCAGCTCCACCATTGTTTTGTAAACATGTCGTTTCTTCGCCAAAAGAATAAAAAAAAGGTGGCCTGTGTTAGATCCCAAGTTGCTTTGAAGGTTACACAATTAGCAGCTGGGCTAAAACTTATGAAGGTTACACAAATGAATAAATAATAGAGTTTAAAACATGATGGTCACTTTAATCATTGTGGATGTGCATCATTGTTGGTCAATTCGTACCTTGTCACTGAGTCAGCAAAATACTAAACACATCCCAACACAACCCCCATGACCCAGCCATCCTTTAGGCCTAAGTTCAAACAAAGACCCGTGTTTGAATAGCTAACTACCTATGAACCGACTGATTTGAAAGCGATACGAATAATCTATCAGAAATCCAGGCCCAAGATATAACCTCTAAGTAGTATATAGTGACTTATTTTCATTTGAAACATTGCTAGACTAATGAAGGTGAAATCTAAAACAAAGAACTATACCTAAAGTTTTATCCTGTTCTATTTAGTTTAAAGGGGAAATCACCGATTACCTAAATTAGGCTATACCAATATCTAGAAGTACGAAAACTCGAATTACCGCCCCCATCTATCACTTTAATCACTAATCATTGACAGCCAGCAGATGATTAGGAAATGAGCAAATAAAATCCGTTTGCTTTACACTTTTAGCCTTCTAAACTTAACGTTTCCAATCTTATTCAACACGTTCAACTTTTCTTAGTAAGCATGTTGAAAACGTGACTCCTTAAACATCGATAAAATAATTCCTGGGTACTACATATTACATTAGTCTGTGGCTTTGTCACATGACGCTAATATGAATCTGATGCTTCAAATCGTTGGCTACAAAGATTGTCTGAGTACGGAATGCAGTTCGCATTAAGCTAAGGTTTTAAATATATAATTTTTTTTCTAAATTACATAAGAAATGTAGGTGTATAGTACTATAGTCTCTGCCAATCTCAGTACGAATATCTGGCACACAAAAGAAAAAAAATGAAACTTACATAACATGTTACTCAATCACTCTTGGAATGCGGTGCCAAACGTACGACGCGATTTCATTTACATTTTACAATTTTCTGACAAAGAATTGACAGGTACAGTATGTTTCTTAGTAGAGAATAAGGGTTTCAACTCAAAAGGGGAATAAGCACAATTACAACAACTGGGGTTTTACTAATTTAATTATATATATATATATATATATATATATATATATATATATATATATATATATATATATATATATATATATATATATATATACATATATATATATACATGTGTGTGTGAGTTTATGCTTATTTTCCATCCACAAGACCAACAACAAATGCTACCGTTTATATTCCACTGCAAGACAAAGGACTCAGACGTCAATTTTTATCTAGGGATTGGTCAGTTTTGATCACCATGGTGATGGTGGGATATTTTCGTCTGATCGCTCACAGTAAACTAACGTAGTATGGGTGGCCCAGACTAGAACAGCTTAGCTGATCATGGCGATATGCAATCCCTTTCGCCACGTTCAGGGGATGAAAAAAAAAGAAGAAAAAACGATTCCCTATTTATGAGTGTTTTAATGCCCGTAAGAACGTCCTGAGCAATCGCTAATTTACGAATAAACCGTTTTTCAGTGCTATGATTTTAAGGCTCCCTCGCTCTTATTTCATTTCTTACTTTAACCTTCAGCAATAACAATGTACCATTCACAGAAACACTGGTCAACCATCCACATCAATAGAAAAATTTAACATTTAATTGGAAAATCGTCTTAATCCTAATTTCTAAACATTATTTCTTCTGAACAATTGTTGTCGATCCTTTTTAAAACGAGCTATATTTAACGAGTTTTTTTCGCTATCCCAGTTCATCACCCATGTCCTCATCATGCATTAATTTATATTAACTCATTATTCACATTTGTCCTAATGGCAACAACCTCCTCTCTCTCTCTCTCTCTCTCTCTCTCTCTCTCTCTCTCTCTCTCTCTCTCTCGTGCGTACTGCTGTAGTGCGTCATGAAAGTTTATACCATAATGCTATGGTTGTCTTAGTTACTCTTGTTGCCACTTTAATCTCGAAAATTTGTCCTAAACGACATTTCTATTGTGATTTAACGCTACATCCTAGGTTTTAATTATTTCGTTCACTATTAATGAAATGTACTGTATAAATATATCATTCGCGAAGTTTTGTGTGGCCTTTCTCTCCTTCGGTCGGGACTGGGGTGCTTGATGAAGGGATAAGGGGTAGGCGTAAGTGGGTCCAGGGCCTACTATACATATGCTTTTTGTGCAGACTGCTTAAGTTGGTTTAATATAGGGCAATATACTGATGTTTGTTTTATTTATTTCAAGATGATCATTGTCTTTATTCTTAAAATCAAGACGTGGAAAAGTAACAGTCTAAAGCAGATAGTGCAACCCAAGTGTTGATGGAAAATTTATTTTGAAATAGTGAACGAAAGAACCGTGAAACTTTCCTTTTACAATTGAAAGTTGCAACAATTCCAGATAATTCATCATCAGAAATGAGGTAAGGAGGACATTAAATACTTCCACCTTACCAGGTATGCATGGGGATGTACCATACCACGCTACATATTAGATAAACTATCTGGAATTGTTGCAACTTGCAATGGTTGAAGGAAGATTTCATGGCTCTTTCGTTCACTTTCATAAATACATTTCAACTTAAAAAAGTAAATTTAACATAACATTAAACGATCACAACTTGACATTTCTACCCAGGATATAAAAATTTGCCTTTAACGTCCATTAATTGTACCGATGGTGTACAGTAGAACACAGCCGGGGTTTATGCTGCTTTCTGAACATTTGTAAAATAAAAGGGGGATATTCTAAGGTACGTTGGGAAATAGTAACAAAATGATCGAAGATTGGTGGAATTTGAATTCCTTAATCCATTGTTTGGTACCGTATCTGTGGTTCAGGATTATTTCGATCTTAGCCTGTATGTTCATATTTCACGTAGTTTCTGTTTAGCATGCTTTTCGACACTAAAGGAAAATTATCAATGTTAAGCTATGCAGAGGAATATATGAAGGTTTCTAACTGTAAATTTCACGAAGAAACTCAAATTCATGAAGAAACTCAAATTCATGAAGAAACTCAAATTCATGAGGAAACTAAATTCATGAAGAAACTCAAATTATCTTTTCTACTGGATATGTACGTACGTCTACTATATATTGGCCTTGGTCTACTGTATGTCTAAGTGGATCCTGCGTATAGCAAGTCCCCACTAGATTTGTGAAGGACTGAAGATAACGACTTTCAAGAAGCTGAAGACTTATTTTCTAAGTGCTTCGATAATGTGGATCTTACAATTAACACGGAATAAGCTGTGTGATACCCATAAGAAATATTGTAGTAGGTCCTGTAGGGCACTGGGGTTTCATGCGTGACAGGACCAGTAAAACAGCCATTAAAGTAGAGTAATTCATAAACATGTCTTGACATAACTTTCTCAAGATTTCATCTGTTATTAATTCTATGAAGGTATTATGTCATGTCCTTATGATATATACATGTTTGCCTTTGTTGCTATGTAGTTCACCCGGTACTTACAGGGTTTCTCTTGCCTTCACATAGAAGTTATTAATTTTGTCTTATGTGCTTGATAATACGTAGTTTAATTAAAACCCAATCTTCATATTATTCTTTTCTTCGGGAGCTAAATTGACTACATTAATTTTTCAGTTTCGCGAAATTAGGAGACACTGATTTGACCCTGGTGCTTATGGTGGTGTAGACACTATTCCCTTTATTTTTCTTTTATAATTAAACCAGCTTATTTTTATAGCCCCTACTTGTAAGTTATCAGTTATTTACCAGTTAGCTCGGACACGTTCTTTCTTTACTCTCGTTGGAGAATTGGTTATATTACGGTTATATTATTATATCAGGTAAACGTGATCATGGTAGCTTTAGCCCTGCCTATTATGGCTCAATTTTTATGATTCCCATATTATCTAAAGTTTTTTAACTTTTTTGACAAAACTTTTGAATACATATACTGTACTGAGAATAATACTCCGTTTCCTTGTTCACGGTTTGAATTTTGCTTGGGTCTTGAATCTCGTGATGTTCTACTTACAGTTCTTAGTTTTTTTAAATAAATTTCATAATTCTGGTCATGAATTTTGTATTATTGGTCTTGTATTTTAGCGTGGTTTTTATAGTGTTAAACATGAGGCATTTGTTTACAAACTTGAACAGATAAGAATAGGTGAACAATATCTATATTATTATTGAATTCTAAAAGAAAATAGACTACAAAGCATAATTACTGATGGACATAATAGGAGCTACAAGAATGTAAAGTTTGGTGTTCCTAAGGGTTGTGTTCTTAGTCATTTAAATTTCATATCATAAACATATGACATGTAGTTTGGCTTTAAAAACAATTTTTTTTTTCGAATGCAGATAATGCTACTCGCCTTGCAGCGATACCATCCACAGAGAGCAGACCTGTGGTTGTTGCCATTACTGAATTCATTAACTGAAATTTAGCTGAAATTAATGAAAGGTGGAAATAATGGTCGAGGATATTATTCCTCAATAAAACTCAAAATACAGTATGATCGTTACCAGGTCATTTACATTCTATCTGGTCTAACTCAGCTCTTTTCATTTGCAACGTTAAAGGGTTGTGGCAGCTTGTTGGTAACGTCCTTGCCTGGTGTTTGCCAGACTGGGGTTCGAGTCTCGCTCAAACTCGTTAGTTCCTTTGGCCGTTGCAACCTCACTATCCTTAAGAGCTAAGGATGGGGGTTTGGGGTAGCCTATTTATCTATCTACTGAGTTATCAGCAGCCATTGCCTGGCCATTCTTGGTCCTAGCTTGGGTGGAGAGGGGTCTTGGGCGCTGATCATATGTATATATGGTCAGTCTCCAAGGCATTGTCCTGCTTAATAGGGAAATGTCACTGCCCTTGTCTCTGCCATTCATGAGTAGCATTTAAACCTTTAAACTAAAGAAATTTGAACATGGTGCATTTTTAAGCAAATTGACATAAATATCTTTTCAGTTCGTTGGTTATTTATCTATTTAACTTTGTTATCTCTCATTTATAGTTTATCTTTTACTTCTCCGTTCGTGTTATCGTAGCATCCTATTAATCCAACTACGATTGTATACTAGCTGGTAAAATTAATACAGTAACGATAATAGTAATAATAATTTTATGTTTATTGCTAGAGTATTCGGGTAGAAATTTTAATTGCATCATAATATTCGAGAGCAACAGTATATGACTCAGAGTATATGGATAACTATGCTAATTGCATAAGCAGAAGATCCATACCTCTGATTCCCTTTCTGACTGGCTACTTAATTTTTATATCCCTTCCGTGCTAAATTGCTCCTTACAATAACTCCCTCATGAAGCACTTCCACGAAGAGCTTTGGGTATAAATACATTCATATCTCAACTCCTCTAACTCGCACGGTATTCAGTGTTAGGCCTACTGTAAGTATTAATAAAAGCGTGGACGTGTGGAAGACTGCGGGTCCAATACCTAGCGAAAGACTGCCTTTTAATTACTTTATTGTTTTCTTCTCTAACTTATTATTATTATTATTATTATTATTATTATTATTATTATTATTATTATTATTATTATTATTATTATTACTTGCTAAGCTGTATAATCCTAGTTGGAAAAGCAGGATACTATAAGCCCGAGGGCTCCAACGGAAAATGTTAGAATCCTTTCCCAAAAGTTGCATGTTATAGTGTTCTTGGACTGACTTTAAACATCATAATGCGTCATCGGTGTACCGACCATACAATTAATGTCTGTGGCTCCCCAAAAACCTCTTTTGCCTCCGTTCCTTAAACGCTTAAAAGAGAATAAGAAAAAAAAATACCAAGAGGTGAATCTTTGTTAGTGACTTGTCAGTGGCATAGTAAGTTATTATTATTATTATTATTATTATTATTATTATTATTATTATTATTATTATTATTATTATTATTATTATTATTATTATTCCACTGACTATCGTGCTTTGTCTGATTCCTTTTGCAAGCTTAGTTAACGTTTACTCTTTCCCGATGCCACCCTGGGCTAGTCGCGTGTTGATAAGGGGTGGTACTTTTATTTGCCTCGGTTGAATTCTTGGTCTCGTCACTAATTCCAGGACGTGACTTACTTTAAGAAAGAGAGAAAAAACAAAATGTGCATTTATTTTTATCTATTTATCTAACTCTAGTTATCTGCTTCGTTTTACAATGCAACGAAGCAGTGCTCAATAGGGTTTTTTTTTTTTATTCTTGCCGTGCCATAGAAACAGAAAGCAACATAGAATTAAAAACATTTAGAAACATATCCCTCCCCTGTATGTTAAACCTGTTTTTTTTTTTAAATTCCGTCTCGTGTATTATTATTATTATTATTATTATTATTATTATTATTATTATTATTATTATTATTATTATTACTGCCACCACCACCACCACTACTACTACTACTACTACCATTATCATTATCATCTAAGCTACAAACCTAGTTGGAAAAGCAAGATGCTGTAAGCACAACTGCTTTAACAAGGAAAAATAGCCCAGTGAGGAAAGGAAAGAAGGAAGTAAATAAACTATACGAGAATTAATGGAAAATTAAATATTTTACAATATTTTTTACATTTTTTATTTCTTTTCATAATTTATTTATTTCCTTTCCTCTCGGGCTATTTTTCCCTGTTGGAGCCCTTGGGCTTATAGCATCCTACTTTTCCAACTATGGTAATAATAATAATAATAATAATAATAATAATAATAATAATAATAATAATAATAATAACAGCATCAGAATAAATGTTTCATATAAAAACTATAAAAACTTCATGAAACAAGTGGAAGATAAATAAGATAGACTATCGTGTCCGAGTGTACCCTCAAGCAAGAGAATTCTAACCCAAGACAGTGGAAGACCATGGTACAGAGGCTATGACGCTACCCAAGACTAGAGAACAATGATTTGATTTTGGAGTGTCCTCCTAGAAGACCTGCTTATCAAAGCTAAAGAGTTTCTTTTATCTTGACCAAGATATAGTAGCCACTACACAATTCATTACTGTAGTTAATCCATTGAGCAAAGAAGAATTGTTTGGTAATCGCAGTGTTGTCAGGTGCATGAGGACAGAAGAGAATGTGGAAAGAATAGGCTAGACTATTCGATGTATGTATAGGCAAAAGGAAAATAGATCTTGGAAAAATTAGCCATAATCAGAGAGAGAGGGATCCAATGTAGTTAGGTCGGGCCAGTCAATGGACCCAGTAACTCTTTAGGGGAAGTATCTCACCGAGTGGCTGGTGGCCTGGGCAACCCTACTACATATAGTGTCAAGTATCAGTGATATTTCCATGAAATACCGAGAAGTCTAATATATACATTAGATACTTGCACAATATATATATATATATATATATATATATATATATATATATATATATATATATATATATATATATATGTGTGTGTGTGTGTGTGTGTGTGTGTGTGTGTGTGTGTGTGTGTACGCAGCAGTTATCACAACATTGTTTTGCTAAGCAAAGAAAACAGTCGTAAAGAATGAACAAAGGGAAAATAATTAACTAAAGCATTCGAGGTACATTTATAGACACAAAAATTCGCGATCCATACTCCTGACATCTAAATACACATTCCACATCAATTATTTTATTCGTTGTTTATTCTAAAATTCATAAATCTTATGTATTATTACATTATTTTGAAAAGAAGTTGTACGATCTGTATTTCCTTAACATTTTCTGCTATAAACGAAGTAGAATTTAGCTAAGTTTTACCATTTGTGGTTTGACCCTATTTTTGCAATAATTTAATGCAAAACTATCTTTTTAGTTTTTTATCTGCACAGTAGATTATGCTACACGAATGTTTGTTTATTCAATTCTAAGAAGCAAAGTACAGTAGAAATTTATTCAAGCCAGAAACCTCTTTCGGTTCTTTTAATAACACACAGTTTGGCCCCATTTATTTATTTCTCCTTTTCATACCTGTTAAAATTCCGGTTCTCAGTTTTTCCCTTTCCTTTAAAGGTTTCTTAATTCACTGCTATAAATACTCAGCCGCCAAAGGCCTTCGTGAAACCATCATTATGACACACTTGTGCGGTTGCCAAAGAGTCTTTTGCGTTTGTAAATGAATAATATTGCGAGTTCTGTATTTATGAGATGTTATTAAGCTGGTATATATTTAGTAATTTCAATGGGACCTTAAAACCTTTATAAATGCGAGTTGAACAGTTAGAAAGTTCATTTAATAAGACAAAGTTTTCTCTTCGCAAGGAAGTTAGGCGCATTTTATAAGCGGACCCTGTTTGAAATATAGGTTATCCACGATCAACTACGTGCAGATATTCAGCTTGCTATCTTCATGTTATTTACGCATTTAACGCAATTCCACATGAATAAATCGATCGTCTTCAATGACGCATCGTACCACGAATGATTGACCGTGAGACTCGGTGAGAGTTCAGAATGTTCTTATATAGCTCTTGACTCACTTGGCCAACTCCCTTTAAATGTCCGGAAATATCACGTTGCCTTCGTCTCCTTTTTTTCTTCTTCTTCTTTTGCACCGTGTCATTGTGATTTCGATAATAATCTTCCCCGGCTACCTTTAATTAATAATTGAATTTTTAAAGATTTGTAGGTATCTAATTTTATGTTAAACTGCAAACATCACGTGTAGGCTACACACTCACACACACACACCCATATATATATATATATATATATATATATATATATATATATATATATATATATATATATATATATATATCATCTCCTCCTACGTCTATTGAGTCAAAGGGCCTCGGTTAGATTTCGCCAGTCGTCTTTATCTTGAACTTTTAATTCAAATCTTCTCCACTCATCATCTCCCACTTCACGCTTCATAGTTCTCAGCCATGTAGACCTGTGTCTTCCAACTATTCTAATGCCTCATGGAGCTCGGTTAAAAATTTGGTGACCTAATCTCTCTTGGAGAATGCAAGGAACATGCCCAAACCATCTCCATCTACACATCACCATAATCTCCTCCGCATATGGCACTCGAATATCTCTCTTATAATTTCATTTCTAATCCTGTCTTGCCATTTAACTCCCAATATTCTTCTGAGGGCTTTGTTCTCAAATCTCCTGAATCTGTTGGAGGTTGTTTCATTGTCATACCACGATCCATGTCCATACAGTAACACAGATCTCACTAAACTGATATATACAGCCTGATTTTTTATGTAATTTCAGGCGATTTGATCTCCAAAGTTTACCTAAGTTAGCCATTATCTGATTTACTTTTTTCAATCTTTCACGAAACTCTAATTCTTATGACCCTGTATTGGAGATCATACTTCCTAAATACTTAAATGATTCTACCTCATTAATCCTTTCTCCTTCCAATGATATTTCATCTGCCATTGCATATTCTGTCTGCATCATCTTTGTCTTTCTTCTATTTATCTTGGTCTCAACTTCATGTGATATTTCCTGCACTCTGGTAAACAAGCTTTGCAAATCCTGTAGTGTTCTACTAATAAGGACAGCGTCATCAGCATACTCTGTCAGCTAATTTTCTATTACCAATCTAGTCCAATCCTTATCCACCATCTCCAACCGTATTACCCATTACAAAATCCATGAGGAGGATAAACAACATTGGTGACAACACATTCCCTTGAAGTAATCCGCTGTTCACTGGAAATTCATTTGATAGGACTCCACTAACATTAACTGTGCACTTCACATGCTTATGAACAGACTTAATCAAATTTATATATTTAAGAGGAATTCCATAATAATGCAGGACTCTCCACAAAACTGGCTGGTGCACAATATCAAAGGCTTTTTCATAGTCCACAAATCCCATCAAAAGTGGATTTCTATATTCTATGCATTGCTATACAACATATCTCCAAATGAGAATTTGGTCAGTAAAACTTCTACCTTTTCTAAATCCTGCTTGTTCATCTCTCAGCTTTTCATCAATCTTTCTCTCGAGTCTCTTTAGAATAACCATACTATATATTTTCATGAAAACTGCCGTAAGTGTAATGTCTCTGTAATTATTGAAATCATTCAGAATACTTACAAGATTGTTTTGTAGAATGTGGCATGAAGAGGACAAATCTGATGAGTGGGTACTAGAACTGTTGGTGAAAATGCCAAAAAAAAGGGAGACCTGACACACACACACATATATATATATATATATATATATATATATATATATATATATATATATATATATATGTGTGTGTGTGTGTGTGTGTGTGTGTGTGTGTGTGTGTGTGTGTGTCTGTGTGTGTGTGTTTGTGCTATTGATTTTTTTGCCAAACACTAGCAGGGATTATTTCCGGAGTAACAAAACAAATATTATCGGACACATTCATACAGTAACTGCTAAATCGAGGATTAACACTTTGTGCGTGAGAATTCCACTACATTGTCCTCTTTCTACACTGACACAGATATCTCAACTGTCACACTGACATTTATATTTTGATGAATTAGGGATAAACAGCTTTAGTTTGTTTGCTTTATCTCCCTTAATTAATTGTACTCTGAAATGTGAAAACTCATTCTTCGATAGTTGTTTTGTTTGATCTGCTTAATGGTACATATAGTTAAAATTAATAAGATTTTTTTTATTATATTATTTATATTAATTATATTTATTTCATCATATTTGTGTAGCTCCGGAAGTAGGAAATGCTGTGTGGATATTGCCTTATCATAGCCGCCAAACCAAGATAGGATGTAGCACAGGAAATGGCAAATCAACCCAGGCATGATAAACTGTATACTTTTCCTGTTGTGAATTTGACAAAGAAATCTTTCCGTTAAAATGAGAATAGAATGAAATCTGAAAGGAGAGACAAGATAGGAGGGTTCGAGGCTTCTCTTATACGTTTCAAACTGTACCCATTCAATTAAATACGGCTTTTTGTACCTAGGTCACAAGTTACAAAGAAACTTCTATAGTCATTTGGCATTTCAAACTGGCTATTATCTTATTTTTATCCATATCTGTAGTTCAAGGAACGTTCCCCTGCATATAAGACAGCTGAGTTGGGTCATTTCAAAAGGACATGGTAATATGCCAAGAATATGTGGTACCTCTCTCTCCCAGTGGAGAATTGTTAACACTTTTCGGACTTGAATTATTAAAGGGTAATCACTCGCCATTTCTAAAATAACTAATTTACCCCTTCAGGTTCAGGTTCAGGTTCTGGGGTGAGGCATAGCCTTTACAACGGCGCCTCTGTGTCTTTTAGTTTTGTGTGCTCCTTATTTTCACTAGTTTTTCTCTTTTCATCCACATTTGTTGTAGTATACTTTTCTTATTTTCAATATTCTCTTCACAAAAAAGGAATTTTCCAACTGTTTGTGCACTATCTTCTTCGTATGGTTGTTGGAGCTCAATTGCTTTTATTCTTATATCACTAAACTGTGGACAATATAATATAAAGTGGTTAGCATTTTCTTCTACATCACAGAATACACAGTTTATATTTCCATCTTGGTTAGTTCTAAAACTTCTATCGGTCGAATGGACATTCGACCTTTGATCTTTGGAAGCTGCGGATGTATATTCTCATTGAGTAGCCTACTGGGATGAGGATAGCAGTTCTCTTTCAATAATTCTGAGTGAAATCTAATTAAGTATTTAGTGGGTACTTTCATTTTTTGTTTTTAATTTTGTAACATTGAAATGGTACGGCATATCTAAAATAGGCGACATGAAATTTTACTTACATGAACAAATGTATATATGATCGTTCATCTTTATATACAAATACTGTGTGCTTTACCATAAATAGATATCAATGATACAATGTAAATTCATCAAAATGAACCAAAGAGTCATTCAATTATCCTTAGTCATTGAACAAGAGTATACTTTGTATATGAATGATATAAGCATCAGTGATCAAAATCTGAATTAAAATTCCGTCCATGGTTAAGGAAGCTTCTAAATTGTCTAGATCAGGGGTGGGGAACCCTTTTTTGGATGAAGGCCATCTTGCAATTCCTCAATGCTCCTTAAGGCCGCATAGAATTTTGTTGGCTATTTTATCCTCCACGTAATTTATCAGTAATCTAAAGAAATAATGACAGGTTTATAGAAAATTAAAGCATTACTATTTCAAATATTTGAATTAAGTACTTTTTATACAAGTAATCAGTAAATGAATTATATTAAAAACTAAATTTTAGAATATTTCATTCAAGTTTGGGTAGTTTTCAAACTACCGTTAGTGAATGAATAATATCGAAAGCATGTCATTTTCAAATTACTTTAGTTAAGCAAGTAGGTTCTTTGTATTGAATTGATAAATAAAACAATATTAATCTTTTGGAAAAGATAGCTTATAAATATCAACAATATAACCTTTTCAAATATTTCATATTGGCAAGTAGGTACTTTTTAAACAATCACATCTCATAAAAATGCAACGTCCCAGTAAAATATTGTATCTGTTTAAACACACTTAGTTGTTCTTATTGAAAAAAAAAATCAATTATTTTCTTTCTTAAGGGGTTCAATAAATCCCTAGTTTTTAGTCATCATAACTGGAACACCATAAGTGCATAAATTATTATAATAAGGAAGTAGAATTTAGTCCTCATTTGTGACATTGTTTATTGAAGTTGTTAAAATGTCTGTTCCTCTTGTCCTTGCTTTAAGGTTACCTAAGGGAAACTGTTTTTCATACAATCAAAACTCATTAGTGAAAGCACAAATAAAATATTTTCATGACAAAAATCTGTAATCTGTTGACTCGTCTAATACTAACATAGATCACAGTGAGGAGATGGACAAAACAGGAACTTCCTCGTCCATTATACGTTAAATCACTCACTCACTGCAACTAGAAGTTTTTCCTTGTCAGCTACAACAGCTGTTGCAGCTGACAAGGAAAAACTGCTAGTTGTATGAAGTTAGGACTCATTGAATTCAAGGAAAAATTGCTCCCATTCTCTGGGAGGTACATCACTGAACATAACTTCCCTATTGTCTGTGGGTATATATTTGTATGTGTGTACATACAGTAGAATGATTAATGATTTCAAACACACAATATTCAGTGTCAAAGAAGAGATATACTATACATACTGTACAAATATCAAAGGCCATAGAAGGCCGCACTTGATGGTCCAGAAGGCCATATGCAGCCTTAAGGCCGCAGATTCCCCATCCCTGGTCTAGATCATCCTATTGAATGCAAAGAAGCTCTGATAAGAAAAAGATGTATAACTTTTTGAAGAAGTGACAAAATGTCATTCTTCTCATATAGAGAAGAACATAATGTAAGGAAGAGTAGTGATCCGACGCTACCTTTTTGCTAGACAGAGTACTTCTATCGTAGGAAAAGTTCACCAAGATGGTCAGGCTTATAAAAACTAAATCTACAAAAAGACTCAAACTTGCAGGCACGTATAATGTAATGTCTAGCAGTATTCAGTTGGATATCTGTAAATCAAATTGTAATTATAAACTTTATATTAACAACGATTAACCACTTAGCAAGTGGTTGTTGAATCAGTAGAACTTCAAAAGTTCAAAGTTGGAGCAAATGCTTTTTTGTTGACCAGACGGACATGAGTCTTTTTATAGTTTATATATGACATTTTTGTTGTTGTCGTTGTTAATAGTTTATATATGACATATCTGTTATGATGTTGTTACTTTTTTTAGAATGATTTATTGTTAATTTGTTCTCTTCAGTTATTTATTTCCTTATTTCCTTTCCTCGCTGGGCTATTTTTCCCTGTTGGAGCCCCTGGGCTTATAGCATCTTGCTTTTCCAATTGGGGTTGTGGCTTGGATAGTGATAATAATAATAATAATAATAATAATAACAATAATAATGCCCATTTGTACACACACACCCATACTGTATAAAAATCATGTGCAAGTATTGTGAGCTCTGCAGCTGATGTAAAAACATCAAATTGCGCAAAATATATTATAAAGAATAAATGGATGTAATTTTTGTAGAAAGTTCGTGTTAAAATAAAGAAATAAATACAAGGCTGATCCACGGAGATGATTGAAGAACGAGAATAAGCTGGTCTCCCCTTATGGCTAGAGCATATTTTATTGCTTCGTCGTTTCTGTATCAGGTCCCGCATTCTCACTTTTATGAGAGCTCTGCAGGATTCTCTCTTATTGTTTCTTTCACTTACAAATCTATAAATAACGTTCACAGTCACTCAAAATATCCTATAGAAGTTGTCAAATGCAGATAAGAATAAAAAGGAACTGTTACACACTGCATTTGTTGTATGACACATAGTGAGATGCATTATTTCATCATCTTTTCTAACCGATGAGCTAAAAGTCTGCCAGAACTGTCCACCTAATCAGCAGCGGACCAGGGAACTCTCGGAATCATTATTCCCAAGGGCACTGGGGACTGGAGGCTTTTTATCCCTCTCCATATTATATCATCCGAATATGCTGGCATTTGCTTTCTTGGAAAGGTGCCTTCAACTTTAGAATAATCAAACTGACGTAAATCTAAAGTATGAATAGCGAAGCCTTGTGTAAATACATAATGAAATGTATTGATTTATTGTGACTAGAATATACATCGGTAATACTTTCTTTTAGTATGGTAGTCAGTGGCCCATGAATTATTTCGTATTTAGGTAATTTGGATATTAATTGATATAATAAGTAGCAGAGATATTTAGTATTTACATTAAACTCTCAAATATATTGGGATTTTCAGTGAATGAATCTATAAGTATTTATCAATTTATGAATGCTTCTCCCCTGAAACTTTATTATTATTATTATTATTATTATTATTATTATTATTATTATTATTATTATTATTATTATTATTATTATTATTATTATTATTATTAGCCAAGCTACAATCCTAGTTTGAAAAGCAGGATGCTGTAAGCCCACGGCTCCTACAGAAAAAGGTAGCCCAGTGAGGAAAGGAAATAGGGAAATAAACTATTTGAGAAGTAATGTACAGTTGAAATAGAATATCTTAAGAACAATAACAACATTAAAACAGATCTTTCATATATAGACTATAAAGATAGACTTAAGTCAGCCTGTTCAACATTTGCTGTAAGTTTGAACTATTGAAGTTCTACCGATTCAACTACCCGATTAGGAAGCATAAATCGATTATTAATGTTTCTCCCCTAAAACTTTATGGTATGAAGTTCCCAGAGTGCCAATAGATAGAGCCTTTTGTGCCACCCTGTATCCCATGACATTATTGGAACAAGTGTCGTACCGGAGATGACGACATGGTACGGACGTGACGTCACACAGCTGCTAATGGCGGCGCTGGTGGTCTGTGGATAGTCTCATATCATTCACAAGTGGCGTAAAGGCTGTTTCCAGCCGTAATTAACATTCAAAATGGTGGTGCTCACGTTGAAGAACTTGCAACAGCAAACCTTCACTGTGGAAATTGAGTTGTCGGCCACGGTAAAGTGCTCAGACGGTGTTTATTACACGTGGTGGAGGTGGTGTGTGTGTGAGGGGGGGAGGGGGAAGGGATTGTTTGGCCTGTTGTGAGCCTATTGGGGATGTTTGAATGCCATACGTTTATCTCTTAATTTCGACTTGCCTCGTTAATTGGGGTTTGCTGTGATAGGAAATAAAGATTCTGTAACCATGTGGTTGAATTGGCCTTTGTTTACAGTCAACAAACCGTTACTTTTTGGTAATTTCGAAATTATGGCTTGTGAACTTTATGAGATTGTTTGTCTCCATAGTCCTAAGCTTAATCAAGAATTGGCCTAATAATTTGGCATATCCTTGGCTAGAATAGAGTTAGGTAACCTGATAACTCTCCCTATTTACGGACAATTAACCATGGCTGGCGTGCATGAACTTTAAGTCATAGGCCTACCCTAGCCTAAGTCGAGTCCATGTGAGCAGGCTTAGGGTACCGTATGCTGTGGCCTTGCTATATTTCATAGGTGATACAAACGCTACCTACTCTTCATTTGGCTGAGCCTATGGCCCAAGGTAGTGTATAGGCCTTTTCCTTGGTCCGAGTTTTATCAGACTAGGAAGGTTACGCCTAAATATGCCTATGTAGCCCGTGGCGGTTAGTTTAAACTATGTGAAGCATCCTTTGAGTAGGATTGAGTTTCGTGGAAAAGTCTGTATGCCTAGGACCTATGTACAATAAGAGATGTCAACCTCGCAATCAGGGCGCATGAGCTTATGGTAGGCTCGGGTGGAAATCTGTTGTTTACAGTCTAGTTTTGACATTATTCTAAGCTCCATGTAGGACTTGTTGACAAGTCTATAAGGGTACCATGCTTTATTAATGAAATAACTTTGAATTACAATTATTACACAAGAATAACAAAAACGGTAAAACGTGACTGTTGTGCCGTCGCTACTGAACATCAAAACCCAAGTTTTCTTCCTTTCGTCCTTTTATAGTTTATAAATTAAATATGTTGTGTTGTTAATGTTTTTAAAATATTGTATTTTAATTTTCATTACTTATGTCGTTTATTTCCTTATTTCCTTTCCTCACTGGGTTATTTTTCCCTGTTGGAGCCCTTGGGCTTGTAACATCTAGCTTTTCCAACTAGAGTTGTAGCTTGGCCCAGTAATAATAATAATTACCTAAGCTAGGTCATTATGTCCTCACTAACCACAGCCTTTGCATGGCCTATTTTCCTCTTGAAAATTATAGAATAGTACAATAAATTATTTGGAGGAAATAAGACGGTTACTTGGTGTACTTTTTGATGTTTTGAAAGAATCTGATAATGATTTCTGGTTGTAATTGATAGTTTTTGATCTATGGTAGGTTAAAATGACTGAATCGAAATACCTTAACATACATCAAGTATAAAAGTCTTATTTTGTATGAACATGTTTAAACTTTATTCATTTTGCCAGTCATAGTCATATAAAAAGTATTAATTACTGTACTGTAATTAAAACACAGTAATATATTGAAATGATCAAAACAATTTCACATTTTATTTGCCGAGTCTTTCCGAAAGTATAGGAAACTTGATTAATGAATCCCAATATATATAGTTGTTTGCAGCTGTGTTCATTGTACAGTACTAGAAAACCCTCCTTACTTAAACAAGCATATATACCTGTCTGCTGGTATGCTAATTTTTTTTTTCTCACTCTGCCGTAGCTCTTTTCGCTAACTGTTTAAGGGCTGTCTGTAGTTTTTGGGGACAGGGCGATATCTTTCTTATTATTAGCCAAATTGTTTTTCATTATGGGGAAGATGTTCTTTACAATGATCCAACATACTATAATATGATGTTATTTTATCATTTGGAATAATATCAATTTACCTTTACCATGGCAATATTTTCTAAGTTCAGCACGGTCCGAACGCGTCAGGGGTAGCTCCTGCTTAGTTTCCAACTTTCCTGATAGATAGAGCCTGTGTCATCCCAGTCTAAGATACGTTCGTTTTTACAATTTAATACTGTCCCGTCAATCTACATATTTATCTTTGTTTAAGTTTGTAGTTTTTAGGGACACATCATTTATAGTGATATTTGATACTGCTATGATAATTATCATGAGTTGTTAGGTTAGGGAAAGGTCGTTACAATGCGTCGTTCGCTGAAGCCACGGCCAATTTACTCTATCGTAAAATTTCCTGCAAGCATTGTTTCCTGCCTGACTATAATAACACCCGTTTGGCGACGCTCGGTTCGCCTATCAGCTGGTGGCTCAAGCTTGAACAGTTATTGATGTTCGGACTTATGTTTTCGCTAATTCCAACAATCTTCATTTTTAACCTCTTGTTAAGATTGTTATTTCGTTGGGACACGTCCTGAAATTATGCCGAATACTAACTAATTTGTTTTATACACAACCAAAGGTTAGGCTAGCCAACATCTAGTTAAGATATTTCGGTAGATAAAGCCAGTGTCAAACAAAGCAACCGAACTAAAACTTTCGTTGGCCGCGTGATTTCAAATTTTTAATCCCCCCCCACATGACCCGAGATTGACCTGTAGTCGACCCTTTCCTTTTAATGGATAGACATGTTTCGTACAGTTACTCTTTGAGCAATATTGTTGAGTTAATCATTCATATTGATCAAATTGATTCGATTAAGACCAAGGTATATACACCTACGTGATTTTACTCGAGTTATCCCCGAATTCTTTCATTATTTATTTCGAGAAGGCTTTTTAGGGGATTTTAGGGATCCATGTGAGAATTGGTGATGTTGCGATAAGCCTGAGTAACTTTTTAATTATGACAAAGTGGTTAAGGTATAATTTTGAGTGCTGCCCATACCTTTTTTTGTGTAGGAGAGAGACTTACGAAGGGGGCCCGGGGTCTTGCCCCCGGGTAGTGGTAGTGACCTGGGAACTACTAGGTTCGGTTAGGTTGGGTTTGTGGGGTTTGTATGTTAGCGATAGTGGTTGGGGGGGTCGCAGGGGGGCGTTAGCCCCCCCGGTTAGTTCACGAGGAAGGTAAGGACACGGCTTGTAGGTCAGGTTAAGAGGGGCATTTTGGGTTAGTTGTCCATTTTTCTTGCACGTTTCCGACATCCATAACCATAGTGGTCCTCTTATATAGATTGTTGGGACAAGCATTTACAAAACTAGTGAATTTAATATTTCATTCCGTGATCATTCCCGCGAAAAAGAGCAGAATTCGGACTTTTTTTCGCACGTTTCCGAAATCGGCTCTTTTTCACGGGAATGATCACGTTGGCCCCGTGGACTAGTATTTATTATTGTATATAACCTTTTGATTTGAATTTGGTTTGAAGATATGATTGATCGATTGATTCTGAGTTATCTGGCATCCTGGCATGTTCCAAAATCAACCTTGCTCTATGTAAGATGATAGATCAGAACAACAAAAAAATAAATTACGTTTCTAACCAAATATTAAAAATATTGTTTAGATGATTGAATAAAACCATTGATATACAAACTTAAAGGTGTGTGCATCAGTTCAAACATTGGACTTTGCTTCCATTTCCCATTATCAGACTAAATTGAAAATAAATAACCAAGAGGTTTAGAATATCGAATGTGGTCCCTATATTTTGTTCGAATAAGTGACTTACAATCGAAGCACCACCTATTAGGTTTTCTGAACTGTCAAGAGTGAGGAGGTTCCTGTGGCAGGTGTTGGGGTGATTTTGGTTTCTGACAGTAGAATGTGGGATTCAAAATACATCACAGTAGTCTATATGCAAAGATCTATTCATATGAGCTAGTTCCTACAATGGTCTTTAAAGTTCTGTTCTTCCTCGAACATCTTTTTATCTGAATGTTGCATGGGTAAAATTAGAACCAATGAGACTTCTCATTCATTATCTACTTTTTAGTATTAATTTTTCTATTGACTACTTGAAACATGATTATACAATTTATGCCAACTGACCCATTAACCACACCATGGTCCTCATTTTAGAATTACTATTTCTAATTTTTGGTTTCAGTTTCCTATCTTTTTATATAATCTTCACGGCCGGGCCAGTGCAAAGGTATTCAGCACCCTTGGCCAGCCCTGCATTATGCACCAAACTTCACTCACACCCAATAAGATTTGATAAGATGATACACTACAGTAGGTTGTTCTGATGACTGCAATATGCCATTTGGCACTTACAAGTTACTCTAGCTAATATGAATTCTAATACCCCCTAATCATGAAGTATTGATTAAGGAGTCTTGCTCTACATATATTAGTAGTAAAATGATGCTTGATGTGATGTAATGCATGTGTGCTTCCTTGAGCTATATTGTGTTTGCAACTCAAAACCTGTTGATAACATGTACATTTCCATCATTTTACTTCATATTTTCATATGGTTATTGTTGTATGGATTAGTGACTACCAGGGGGTAGTATGGAGTTCTGAAAACTGCCTTTTTTTTGTATAGGTCATATACAGATACTCGTCATCTTGTGACCTAGGATATGTGACTTACGACCACTGGCATCACTGGTAATGTCTGAAGACAGATAAAGCTTTCAAAGTGAACAATAATTTTCAATATTAAACTTACCCGATAATCATGTAGCTGTCAACTCCGTTGCCCGACAGAATTCTATGGAGGGATACGCCAGCTATCACAATACTAGAAGGGGGTGTATTTACCAGCGCCACCTGTGGCCAGGTACTCAAGTACTTCTTGTTGACACCTCCTCAATTATTCCTCTGTCGTGCTTCCGGCAAGACGTTCTGGGATACGCTTATGTTCTTGGAGTATTTTCACGACTTTGGTGAAGTATTTCTCTTTGATTTCGGCTGTCGCTTTACTGGAAAACTTCTATATTAGCTTAGTTAGCTTTTGGAATTAATTTGATTAATTTTGGTGACGAGAGAGTATGAACTCTCGTTCACCTTTCAATGGCCGACCCTTCCCTTAGACGGAAGTGTTGGTGTCTAAGAGAGTATAGACTCTCTTTCTTAATTTTGCTTAACAAAGTTATAGATTTATTTTATATCTCTCCGCCTCTTATAGGCCTCTTCGATTAACTTCCTTTTATTATAAACTCATTAAAATTAATTTTTATATTTGTTTATATTCGACCTTCCTAATAGTAGGCGGTCTTTTACCGAAGTTAATAAACTTTGAGCCCGTCATTTCGGTTTTACCTGTTAACATATTATGCTATTTCCGCCACAGAGTTTGAAAGATTTTCTTTGACAGTCTCGTACTGTTTTCAAAGCTGAACTAACGTTTTGTTTTGTCTCTGCAGTTGTTGACGTTCAGAACGTTCAACTTGCACTCTATCGTTACGATAGAGAAAGAATGTTCACGGTTTCACGTTGCAGTAAGAGTAACCGTGTCTAGCGTTTTGTTCATTCTTTCTTAACTTAATGGTTTTGATCCTAATAAAGGAACTTTTCAGTTTTTTCCTTTAACAATAATATGTTTTAACGATATATATGATTGGGCTCTTCTCTCAGGTTCTAAGTCAAGAGAGAGAGAGAGAGAGAGAGAGAGATAGAGACGGAGGGAGAAAGAGGATAAACGTTTCATTCAAGCCTGCCAGGCGTACGAGTAACGTCATTATCGATTTTTGCTCTTCTCCCTAGTCTCTTTAGGGGAAGAAACTAAACGTTTCTAGAGTGATCTAGTGTTTAGTCTCTTTCCAACCACTGATTTATCTTTCATTAGATTTTTCTGTTACATTGTAATTCTGTTTTCGCAATTACTAACTTTGAGAAAGGATAGAATTGCGTATTTCAGGTACAAACCACTTAAGTTTCGAGTTCAGTGAAATAAGTGCAAACAGAAATCAAAGTGATAAGTGATTAGTGCGTGAGGGTACTTTTGTGCGCGCCAGTCGTCCTCCCAGTCCGGGACCTCTTGCAAGCTCCCAAGCCCAGGGGAGAAGCAATGTCGAAGGGCATAAGGGTTCAGCAGGCCTTGATCGGCGCACAGAAGTATTCTCGGTGGTTGTGGGCGTGTCTTACCGAGACCGTCACTCCCACCCGCAGACGATTGAGCCCTTATTTTGCTCGTCTGCAGAAGAGATTAGGGGAGAAAATAAAGGCAGAGTAACGCTGGTCTCAGGTCTCAAGACTTCTTAAACGTTAAGTCCAGACCTATGCCAGACGTACGAAGTTAAAGTTCACAACCCGAATGCAGTCGTTGGGTTAGCTCTGACTCTCCTAAGTCATCAGTTGATTACACTCCGACTAAGAGGAGTAAGGTTCTGCCACAACAGATCTCTGCTGTTAAGGCTTTACCTCAGCAGAACTTAGTGTCTGCCGACCCCAAGTTAACTCTACTGCAGTCCATACAGTCACAACTTTCGGTCTTGATGCGTGAGTGTCGGGCTGAGAGTGTTGCACCGCCTGCACTCCCTCCACCTGTTCTCGCTGCACCTGTGCTCGCCCAGCCTGCACCTGCTCCGCCTGTGCTCGCCCAGCCTGCACCTGCTCCGCCTGGTCGCAGCACCATCTGCCAGGCGTACGATGTTGTGAACTCTACTACAGTCCATGCAAGCACAGCTTTCGGACTTGATGAGTGAGTGTCGGGCTGAGAGTGTTGCTCCACCGCCTCCGCCTACACTCCCTCCTCCTACACTCGCTCCGCCTGATCACAGTACCATCTGCCAGGCGTATGATGTTGTGGACTCTACTACAGTCCATGCAAGCACAGCTTTCGGACTTGATGCGTGAGTGTCGTGCTGAGAGTGTTGCACCTCCTGCACCTGTGGTGCACCAACCTCCTGCACCCGTTCAGCCTGTGCTGCACCCGCCTGCACCGGTGGTGCACCAACCTCCTGCACCCGTTCAGCCTGTGCTGCACCCGCCTGCACCGGTGGTGCACCAACCTCCTGCACCCGTTCAGCCTATGCTGCACCCGCCTGCACCGGTGGTGCACCAACCTCCTGCACCCGTTCAGCCTGTGCTGCACCCGCCTGCACTCGCTGCACCCAGTCACAGCTCCATCTGCCAGGCGTACGATGTTGAACCACTTTCGGAGTTTGCTGTTCACAGTGTTGTTCAGCCTCAGCCTTCTTTAGGGCAACCCTTGCTTTGGGATCAGGAGAGTTACACTCTTCCTCCTCCTCCCCTTGCTGCTCCTCCAGTGGTGCAACTCTCGGTTGGGGTACAACAACCTCTCCCCTCCGTGAGTCTGTCTGCTCAACCAGCGCTGCACCGAGTTCAACCCTCATCTAGGCAAGCTCATCTACACCATGCACTTGCGCCTCAGGAGCCTCAGCTTGCTAGAACTTTACCTTGTTCTGCGCAGCCTCAACCTTCTCATGCTCCACTCATCTCTCAGGAACAGGAACGGACTACTCCGCCTCCGTCCTGCGCTTAGCTGGTACAATCCTTGGGTGCACCTGCCTTCTGCTCCGTCTGTTGTTCAGCCTATGCAGTCTGAACCTCAGGTTTTCCCTCAAGTTGAGGAAACCTCTGTTGTTGTTCCAGCTCGTTCTGACTCTGCTGTTCAGCATACCATGGTTTAAACCCCATGCAAGCATGCATTAAGCACTCTAGCACTGGTCATGGAATTTCTGAGAAATGTTAAACGCCATGCACACGCTCTGCTTTCCTTTCAGCAGGCTCTGCTTACAGCAGGCTCTACTTCCTACATGCTCAGCATTCAGCATGCTCTGCATTCAGCATGCTCTGCATACAACATGCTCTGCATACAGCATGCTCTGCATTCAGCATGCTCTGCATACAGCATACTCTGCATACATCATGCTCTGCATACCTTACCGCATGCTTCTCAACACATCTTGGGTTGTTGCCAACTCACTAGACTGTCAAGCAGTTTCATAACGTTGCCTTCTAGTCTGCTGCTTTGCACCAGTGAACCCTCACTCAGAGAACTTAGCTTTTCTAGGATAAGGTCCCTGTAGATGAGAAAGTTCTTTTCTCCCTCCTTCTGATATTCCCTTGAGGACTCTGTCATTTGGAGGGAGCCTTTAGCTGCATAACCTCTTATGGACTTTTATTTAAGCATAACATGCTTACAGGGAAGGTAATGGTTACACTTCAGCCGCTAATCCCGTCTGTTACCACACCTGCTCCCATAGACCTTGAGCTGTGTTGCATGACATGCAGTCCAAGCTTAGTCCTTGTTAGAGGATTTTTTGTTTACGGAGTCAATGTGTCACGGGGAAGACGTTCAACAACCAACAGAAGGGACTTGTTGTGACGCAGTGGGCAACCTCAGCAACCCGTTAAGGAGTTGTCTGTACGACCCAGACAGTCTAGACAGATTCGGGTTGTCACTGTACTTCCTCGCTTGCCCATGATTGACAGTTTACAGACTGTGCAGCAGTATCATGATCTTGTGTCCGGCTCCGTCAGACGACTGGCTTTTAAGAGCTCCCTCAAGTCGTCGCTGTCTGGAGATTTTCAAATGGACTATGGATCTGACCAAGGAACTGGGCCTCCTGGTCAATTTTGAGGAGTCTCAGCTCGTTCCATCCCAGACCATTGTCTCCTTGGGTATGGATCTTCAGAGTCGAGCTTTTCGGACTTGTCCGTCGGCCCCAAGGATCTTCCAAGCCCTAGAATGCATCCAGAGCATGCTGAGAAGGAACCGATGCTTAGTCAGGCAGTGGATGAGTCTAACAGGGACACTTTCATCGCTGGCCCTGTTCATCGAGTTAGGGAGACTCCACCTCCGCCCCCTTCAGTATCATCTAGCTGCTCACTGGATAAAGGACATGACGCTAGAGACGGGCTCAGTTCCTGTTTCCGAAGAGATGAGGTCTACTCTAACGTGGTGGAAGAACAGCATTCTTCTCAAGGAAGGTCTACCATTGGCTGTTCAGTCCTCCGACCACCGTCTCTTCTCGGACGCATCGGACACGGGCTGGGGTGCGACACTGGACGGACAGGAATGCTCGGGAACATGGAATCAGGAGCAAAGGACACTTCACATCTATTGCAAGGAGTTGTTGGCAGTTCATTTGGCCTTGATAAACTTCAAGTCCCTCCAGCTTAACAAGGTGGTGGAGGTGAACTCCGACTACACCACAGCCTTGGCTTACATCTCCAAGCAGGGAGGGACTCATTCGAGGAAGTTGTTCGAGATCGCAAGGGACCTCCTCATTTGGTCAAAAGATCGTAAGCTCACGCTGGTAACGAGGCTCATTCAGGGCGATATGAATGTCATGGCAGATCGCCTCAGCCGGAAGGGTCAGGTCTTCCCCACAGAGTGGACCCTTCACAAGAATGTTTGCAGCAGACTTTGGGCCCTGTGGGATCAGCCAACCATAGATCTATTCGCTACCTCGATGACCAAGAGGCTCCTCTTGTATTGTTCTCCGATTCCAGACCCAGCAGCAGTTCGCGTGGATGCCTGTCTGCTGGATTGGTCCCATCTCAACCTGTATGCATTCCCGCCGTTCAAGATTGTCAACAGGGTACTTCAGAAGTTCGCCTCTCACAAAGGGACACGGCTGACGTTGGTTGCTCCCCTCTGGCCCGCGAGAGAATGTTTCACTGAGGTTCTGCAATGGCTGGTCGACGTTCCCAGGACTCTTCCTCCTAGAGTGGACCTTCTGCGTCAACCTCACGTAAAGAAGGTACTCCCAACCTCCACGCTCTTCGTCTGACTGCCTTCAGACTATCGAAAGACTCTCAAGAGCTAGAGGCTTTTCGAAGGAGGCAGCCAGAGCGATTGCCAGAGCAAGGACGACATCCACTCTCAGAGTCTATCAGTCTTTATGGGAAGTCTTCCGAAGCTGGTGCAAGGCCAATGCAGTTTTCCTCAACCAGTACCAATGTAACCCAGATTGCTGACTTCCTGTTACATCTAAGGAACGTAAGCTCCCTATCAGCTCCTACGATCAAGGGTTACAGAAGTTTGTTGGCAGCGGTTTTCCGCCACAGAGGCTTGGATCTTTCCTCCAACAAAGATCTACAGGACCTCCTTAGGTCTTTTGAGACCTCAAAGGAACGTCGGTTGTCCACTCCAGGCTGGAATCTAGACGTGGTCCTAAGGTTCCTAATGTCATCAGGATTTGAACCGCTCCAATCAGCCTCTTTTAAGGACCTCACATTAAAAAACTCTTTTCCTCGTGTGCTTAGCAACAGGTAAAAGAGTAAGTGAGATCCACGCCTTCAGCAGGAACATAGGTTTCACATCTGAAACGGCTACATGTTCCTTACAGCTCGGTTTTTTGGCTAAAAACGAGCTTCCTTCCCGTCCTTGGCCTAAGTCGTTCGAGATCCCAAGCCTGTCCAACATGGTGGGGAACGAACTGGAGAGAGTACTTTGCCCAGTTAGAGCTCTTAAGTACTATCTAAAGGTCAAAACCATTACGAGGACAATCAGAAGCCTTATGGTGTGCTATCAAGAAGCCTTCTCTACCAATGTCTAAGAACTCAGTTTCTTACTACATCAGGCTTCTGATTAGAGAGGCAAATTCTCATCTGAAGGAAGAAGACCTTGCTTTGCTGAAGGTAAGGACACATGAAGTGAGAGCTGTGGCTACTTCAGTGGCCTTCAAACAGAACCGTTCTCTGCAGAGTGTTAGGGATGCAACCTATTGGAGAAACAAGTCAGTGTTCGCATCATTCTATCTCAAAGATGTCCAGTCTCTTTACGAGTACTGCTACACCCTGGGTCTATTCGTAGCAACGAATGCAGTAGTAGGCGAGGGCTCAGCCACTACATTCCCATAATCCCATAACTTTTTAACCTTTCTCTTGAATACTTTTTATGGGTTGTACGGTCGGCTAAGAAGCCTTCCACATCCTTGTTGATTTGGCGGGTGGTCAATTCTTTCTTGAGAAGCGCCAAGGTTAAAGGTTGTGATGAGGTCCTTTAGTATGGGTTGCAGCCCTGTATACTTTAGCACCTTTGAGTTGATTCAGCCTCCCAAGAGGAACGCTGCGCTCAGTAAGGAAGACGATCTTATTAAAGGCAGAGTAACGGTTCAAGTCGACTTCCTTACCAGGTACTTATTATTTCATTGTTATTGTGGATAACTGATTATATGAAATATGGGATACTTAGCTATCCTTTAATCTTGTACACTGGTTTTCACCCACCCCCCTGGGTGTGAATCAGCTACATGATTATCGGGTAAGTTTAATATTGAAAAATGTTATTTTTATTAATAAAATAAATTTTTGAATATACTTACCCGATAATCATGATTTAATCGACCCTCCCTTCCTCCCCATAGAGAACCAGTGGACCGAGGAATAATTGAGGAGGTGTCAACAAGAAGTACTTGAGTACCTGGCCACAGGTGGCGCTGGTAAATACACCCCCTTCTAGTATTGTGATAGCTGGCGTATCCCTCCATAGAATTCTGTCGGGCAACGGAGTTGACAGCTACATGATTATCGGGTAAGTATATTCAAAAATTTATTTTATTAATAAAAATAACATTTTAAGAAAAAATAAAAAATGTCCAAAGTAAGATAGATATAAAAATTACTAAACAAATCTTGATTAGTAGACATGTAGAACAGTAAGGATTGGTACTGTACACACTTGAGTCACAGTGGATATACAATGAACAGAATATGGTGTTAAAATATGACGCGTCTCATTTTGAAATAATAATGAAATAAGAAAATGTAAAATGTGACTACAAGATGATTACGGTATTATGACATGGTACTGTATAATATATTTGAGGTAATTTAAGGCAAACTTATGAACAAATGTGGTCATAATTGGACAAGTATCTGTACATCAATTGTAGAGGATGGTCAAAATTTCATGATAGTCACTGTGCCATGCAACAGTAATTGATACAGTATGAGTAAATGAATGGTGCTAAAACACATCCATGTTAATGTAATATGTATAATACTAATATTTTCTTTAACTTATCTCTTTCAAAGCATGGAAGAACTTTAGTGCCAGATAAGCCTGTATAGCAGTTCTTTCGAGAAATGGGAGAACTTTAGTGCCATACACCTTTGCAACAGTTACCTAAGAAAGATGTAATTACAGCAAATTTTTAGATATTTCTGTTTATTGGACTTGTTTAACATTTTTTTTTTTTCCAAAATAATGTACAATATGCTTTCAGTCCATCATATCTTATCTCGACAATGTCAAATCCACAGGAGGCCGATGTCCTTTGCCTCTCCGAGTTTCTGATCGGAGCAATGAGGGTCCAGTGCGCATCCTCATAGGATGTGTTTCGTTGTTTGTGGTGTTGCCCCACATGGGCATTCAGGGTTGGTGGCTAATCCCCATTTGTGGCGATTGTGTCGAGTTTTACCCTTGCTCTGTTTAGGGTTGCCCATTCCTTCCTTTCAGGAATCTGGCAAAACGGTGGCAAAAGGAATTTAGTACTTGTTAGGTAGGCTACACTTATTAATCATCGCTTAAGATAACTTCATCTTATTATTTCAAATCTTTAATGCATGCTAAATTAATATATATCAATTCCATCATTTACTGCAAAGTTTGTAAGAAATTAAATCTCTATTTTTCAATATTAAACTTACCCGATAATCATGTAGCTGTCAACTCCGTTGCCCGACAGAATTCTACGGGAGGGATACGCCAGCTATCACTATACTAGAAGGGGGTGTACTCACAAGCGCCACCTGTGGCCAGGTACTACAGTACTTGTTGTTGACGCCACCTCACTTTTTCCTCTGTCGTGCTTCCGGCAAGACGTTCTTGGATACGCTTATGATTTTGGAGTATTGTTCACGGTTTGGTGAAGTATTTCTCTAAAATTTGCAGCTATTCGCTATACTGGAAACTTCTATATTAGCTTAGTTAGCTTTTGGAATTAAATTGATTAATTATGGTGACGAAGAGAGTATGAACTCTCTTTCACCTTTTAATGGCCGACCCTTCCCTTAGACGGAAGTGTTGGTGTCTAAGAGAGTATAGACTCTCTTTCTTAATTTTGCTTAACAAAAGTTATAGATTTATTTTATATCTCTCCGCCTTTTATAGGCCTCTTCGATTAACTTCCTTTTATTATAAAATTATTAAAATTAATTTTTATATTTGTTTATATTCGACCTTTCCTAATAGTAGGCGGTCTTTTCTTGTACCGAAGTTAATTAACATTGAGCCCGTCATTTCGGTTTTACCTGTTAACATATTATGCTATTTTAATGTTTTTGAAAGAATTTCTTTGATAGTCTCGTACTGTTTTCAAAGTTGAACTAACGTTTTGTTTTGTCTCTGCAGTTGTTGACGTTTCAGAACGTTCAACTTGCGTTCTATCGTTACGATAGAGAGAGAATTTTCACGGTGTCACGTTGCAGTAAGAGTAACCGTGTCTAGCGTTTTGTTCATTCTTTCTTAACTTAATGGTTTTAATTCTACAAAGGAACTTTTCATTTTGGGAAATATTTTCCTTTAACAATAATATGTTTTAACGATATATATGATTGGGCTCTTCTCTCAGGTTCTAAGTCAAGAGAGAGAGAGAGAGAGAGAGAGAGAGAGAGAGAGAGAGAGAGAGAGAGAGAGAGAGAGAGATAGAGACGGAGGGAGAAAGAGGAGGATAAACGTTTCGTTCAAGCGAGTAACGTTGTTATCGTTTTTACTCTTCTCCCTAGTCTCTTTAGGGGAAGAAGGTAAACGTTTCTAGAGTTTTTTCTTGTTCTCAAGCTTTATGCGGTGAGAGAATTTAAACGTAGTTTATTTGATCTAGTGTTTAGTCTCTTTCCAGCCACTGAATTATTTATCTTTCATTAGATTTTTCTGTTACATTGTAATTCTGTTTTCGCAATTACTAACTTTTGAGAAAGGATAGAATTGCGTGTTTCAGGTACAAACCACTTAAAAGTTTCGAGTTCAGTGAAATAAGTGCAAACAGAAAATCAAAAGTGATAAGTGATTAGCGCAAAGTGTCAGTGTTGTGCGTGAGGGTACTTCTGTGCGTGCCAGTCGTCCTCCCAGTCCGGGACCTCTTGCAAGCTCCCAAGCCCAGGGGAGAAGCAATGTCGAAGGGCAAAAGGGTTCGGCAGGCCTTGATCGGCGCACAGAAGTATCCTCGGTGGTTGCGGGCGTGTCTTCCAGAGACCGTCACTCCCACCTGCAGACGATTGAGCCCGTCTTTTACTCGTCCGCTGATCAATTGTCAGGGAAGAAACGCTGGACTCGGGTCTCTAGACCACTCAAACGCAGAGTCCAGTCCGCGAGTGCTCAACCGGGCTGCAGTCATTGGCTCAGCTCTGACTCGCCGCAGTCATCTGTCGACTGCACTCCGCCCAAGAGGAGTAAGGTTCTGCCGCAACAGATCTCTGCTGTTAAGGCTTTGCCTCAGCAGACCTTAGTGTCTGCCGACCCCAAGTTGGCTCTACTGCAGTCCATGCAGTCACAACTTTCAGTATTGATGCGTGAGTGTCGGGCTGAGAAGGTTGCGCCTCCGCCTCCGCCTGCACTCGCTCCGCCTGCGCTCGCTCCGCCTGACCGCAGTACCGCCTGCCAGGCGTACGATGTTGAGCCACGTTCTGAGTTTACTGTTCCCAGTGGTGTACAGCTCCCTCCGCCTTCCTTAAGGCAACCTCAGCAATGGGATCAGGAGGCTTATACCTCTCTTCCTCCGCTTCCACTTGCTGCTCCACCATTGATGCTACACTCGGTTGAGGTACAACAACCTCTCCCATCCATGAGTCAGTCTCCTCAGCTCTCGCTGCAGCGAGCTCAACCCTCCTCAAGGCAAGCTCCACAACACCTTAGCCTTGCGCCTCAGGAGCCTCAACTCGCGAGACATTTACTACGTTCTGCGCAGCCTCTACCTCATCGCTCTCCGCTTGCTACTCCGCTTCCGCCAACCACTCAGCAAGCGCAACCCTTGAGTTCAGTCACTCATGCTATGAGTCAGCCACCTCAACGCATGCATCTGCCACTTTCTCCTCAACTTGAGAAATTACAAATGACAATAATAACACCTCATTACTTTCATAACTTGCATTTGTAATCATATACATGTATGCCTACACAAACATTATGATAATGGAGGTTATTTGTCTTACTTATATAAAAATATATATGTATTCCTTGCAATATATTTTTAACAATATCGCAAAATATGGCAAAAATATCTTCAAAACAAAAATGAATCATGAGTTACGAATGTAAGGTAAATATTATGTTGATATTAAAACCCCATGCAAGCATGCATGAAGCACTCTAGCACTGGTCATGGAATTTCTGAGAAATGTTAAACGCCATGCAACACGCTCTGCTTACCTTACAGCATGCTCTACATACAGCATGCTCTACATACAGCATGCTCTGCATACAGCATGCTCTGCATACAGCATGCTCTGCATACAACATGCTCTGCATACAGCATACTCTGCATTCAGCATGCTCTGCATACAACATGCTCTACATACAGCATGCTCTGCATACAGCATGCTCTGCATACAACATGCTCTGCATACAGCATGCTCTGCATTCAGCATGCTCTGCATACAACATGCTCTGCATACAGCATGCTCTGCATACAACATGCTCTACATACAGCATGCTCTGCATACAACATGCTCTGCATACCTTACCGCATGCTTCTCAGTCATAAATCTTTGGTTGTTGCCAACTCACTAGACTGTCAAGCAGTTTCATAACGTTGCCTTCTAGTCTGCTGCTTTTGCACCATTGAAACCCTCACTGAGAGAACTTAACTTTTCTCGGATATGGTCCCTGTAGATGAGAAAGTGCTTTTCTCCCTCCTTCTGATATTCCCTTGAGGACTCTGTCATTTGGAGAGGAGCCTTTAGCTGCGTAGCCTCCTATGGACTTTTATTTAAGCATAACATGCTTCCAGGGAAGGTAATGGTTCCACTTCAGTCACTAACCCCGTCTGTTACCACACCTGCTCCCATAGACCTTGAGCTGTGTTGCAAGACATGCAGTCCAAGCTTAGTCCTTGTTAAAGGATTTTTTGTTTACGGAGTCAGTGTGTCACTGGGAAGACGTTCAACAACCAGCAGAAGTGACTTGTTGTGACGCAGTGCGGCAACCTCAGCAACCCGATAAGGAGTTGTCTGTACGACCCAGACAGTCTAGACAGCTTCGGGTTGTCACTGTACTTCCTCGCTTCCCCATGGTTGACAGTTCACAGACTGTGCAGCAGTACCATGATCTTGTGTCCGGCTCCGTCAGACGACTGGCTTTTAAGAGCTCCCACAAGTCGTCGCTGTCTGGAGATTCTCAGATGGACTATGGATCTGACCAAGGAACTGGGCCTCCTGGTCAATTTTGAGGAGTCTCAGCTCATCCCATCCCAGACCATTGTCTCCCTGGGTATGGATCTTCAGAGTCGAGCTTTTCAGGCTTTTCCGTCGGCCCCAAGGATCTTCCAAGCCCTAGAATGCATCCAGAGCATGCTGAGAAGGAACCGATGCTCAGTCAGGTAGTGGATGAGTCTAACAGGGACACTTTCATCGCTGGCCCTGTTCATCGTGTTAGGGAGAATCCACCTCCCCCCCTTCAGTATCATCTAGCTGCTCACTGGATAAAGGACATGACGCTAGAGACGGTCTCAGTTCCTGTTTCCGAAGAGAGGAGGTCTTCTCTCGCGTGGTGTAAGAACAGCTTTCTTCTCAAGGAAGTCTACCTTTGGCTGTTCAGAAACCCGACCGCCGTCTCCTCTCGGACACATCAGACACGGGCTGGGGTGCGACTTTGGACGGACAGGAATGATCGAGAACATGGAATCAGGAGCAAAGGACACTTCACATCAATTGCAGGAGTTGTTGGCGGTTCTTCTGGCCTTGATAAACTTCAAGTCCCTCCAGCTTAACAAAGTGGTGGAGGTGGACTCTGACAACACCACAGCCCTGGCTTACATCTTCAAGCAGGGAGGGACTCTTTCGTGAAGTTGTTCTAGATCGCAAGGGACCTCCTCATCTGGTCTAAAGATCGAAAGCTCACGCTGGTAACGAGGTTCATTCAGGGCGGTATGAATGTCATGGCAGATCACCTCAGCCGGAAGGGTCAGGTCATCCCCACAGAGTGGACCCTTCTCAAGAATGTTTGCAGCAGACTTTGGGCCCTGTGGGGTCAGCCAACCATAGATCTGTTCGCTACCTCGATAACCTAGAGACTCCTGTTGTATTGTTCTCCGATTCCAGACCCAGCAGCAGTTCACGTGGATGCTTTTCTGCTGGATTGGTTCCATCTCGACCTGTATGCATTCCCGCCGTTCAAGATTGTCAACAGGGTACTTCAGAAGTTCTCCTCTCGCAAAGGGACACGGCTGACGTTGGTTGGCGCCGCTCTGGCCCGCGAGAGAATGGTTCTTAGAGGTACTGCAATGGCTGGTCGACATTCCCAGGACTCTTCCTCTAAGAGTGGACCTTCTACGTCAACCTCACGTAAAGAAGGTACACCCAATCCCCCACGCTCTTCGTCTGACTGCCTTCAGACTTTCGAAAGACTCTCAAGAGCTAGGGGCTTTTCGAAGGAGGCAGCCAGAGCGATTGCCAAAGCAAGGAGAACATCCACTCTCAGAATCTATCAGTCTCAAGGGGAAGTCTTCCGTAGCTGGTACAAGACCAATGCAGTTTCCTCAACCAGTACCACTGTAACCCAGATTGCTGACTTCCTGTTATATCTAAGGAAAGTAAGATCCCTTTCAGCTCCTACGATCAAGGGTTACAGAAGTATGTTGGCAGCGGTTTTCCGCCACAGAGGCTTGGATCTTTCCACCAACAAAGATCTACAGGACCTCCCTAGGTCTTTTGAGACCTCAAAGGAACGTCGGTTGTCCACTCCAGGCTGGAATCTAGACGTGGTCCTAAGGTTCCTTATGTCATCAAGATTTGAACCTCTCCAATCAGCCTCTTTTTAGGACCTCACATTAAAAACTCTTTTCCTCGTGTGCTTGACAACAGCTAAAAGAGTAAGTGAGATCCACGCCTTCAGCAGGATCATTGTTTTCACATCTGAAACGGCTACATGTTCCTTGCAGCTCGGTTTTTGCTAAACGAGCTTCCTTCACGTCCTTGGCCTAAGTCGTTCGAGATCCCAAGCCTGTCCAACTTGGTGGGGAATGAACTGGAGAGAGTACTTTGCCCAGTTAGAGCTCTTAGGTACTATCTAAAAAGGTCTTAACCTTTACGAGGACAATCAGAAGCCTTATAGTGTGTTATCAAGAAACCTTCTTTTCCAAGTTCTAAGAACTCAGTTTCTTACTATTCAGGCTTCTGATTAGAGAAACACATTCTCATCTGAAGGAAGAAGACCTTGCTTTGCTGAAGGTAAGGACACATGAAGTGGGAGCTGTGGCTACTTCAGTGGCCTTCAAACAGAGCCATTCTCTGCAGAGTGTTATGGATGCAACCTATTGGAGAAGCAAGTCAGTGTTCGCATCATTCTATCTCAAAGATGTCCAGTCTCTTTACGAGTACTGCTACACCCTGGGACCATTCGTAGCAACGAATGCAGTAGTAGGCGAGGGCTCAGCCACTACATTCCCATAATCCCATAACCTTTTAACCTTTCTCTTGAATACTTTTTATGGGTTGTACGGTCGGCTAAGAAGCCTTCCACATCCTTGTTGATTTGGCGGGTGGTCAATTCTTTCTTGAGAAGCGCCGAGGTTAAAGGTTGTGATGAGGTCCTTTAGTATGGGTTGCAGCCCTGTATACTTTAGCACCTTTGAGTTGATTCAGCCTTCCAAGAGGAACGCTGCGCTCAGTAAGGAAGAGTAACGGTTCAAGTCGACTTCCTTACCAGGTACTTATTATTTCATTGTTATTGTGGATAACTGATTATATGAAATACGGGATACTTAGCTATCCTTTAGTCTTGTACACTGGTTTTTCACCCACCCCCCTGGGTGTGAATCAGCTACATGATTATCGGGTAAGTTTAATATTGAAAAATGTTATTTTCATTAGTAAAATAAATTTTTGAATATACTTACCCGATAATCATGATTTAATTGACCCACCCTTCCTCCCCATAGAGAACCAGTGGACCGAGGAAAAAGTGAGGTGGCGTCAACAACAAGTACTGTAGTACCTGGCCACAGGTGGCGCTTGTGAGTACACCCCCTTCTAGTATAGTGATAGCTGGCGTATCCCTCCCGTAGAATTCTGTCGGGCAACGGAGTTGACAGCTACATGATTATCGGGTAAGTATATTCAAAAATTTATTTTACTAATGAAAATAACATTTTTAGGTGAAAGTTTTATGAAACAACAAACTGAATTAGTATATGGTAGGCTGTGTAATCATGATTAGATAAACAATTGATATGCTAAACAAATTACTGTTTCATCAAATGTTTATGCTAAACATTCATAGATTAATCTACCTTGATTATTCAAGTGTGAACATATGCGTTACATATTCATAAATGTATTTGTTGTATTCATCACTACTACTAGCTAAGCTACAATCCTAGTTGGAAAAGCAGGATACTATGATTATGCCCAAGGGCTCCTACAAGGTAAAATAGGCCAGTGAGGCAAAGAAATGAGAAAAAAAATAAACTACTGTACAGTAAAATAGAAATAATGAACAATTAAAATACAGTAGATACTGTGTTTTAAGAACAGTAACAACATTAAAGTAGATCTTTCATAAAATAACATTAAAAAGACATATCAGCCTGTTCAACATAAAAATATTCCCAGCAAGTTTGAACTTTTACAGTACCACCTATTCAAATACCTGATTAGGAAGATCGTTCCACTGCTTGGTCACAGCTGGAATTAAAAAAGCATTACCTTTTCAGCCCTAGCTGTAGGAATTGTTACTATTCTACTTTACATCTGATTCTGCTCCTTTCTTTTATATTGCTGTGCAACCACTCTGGGAGTTCACATGCTGTTCATTCCTAAATAGAAAGCTTCAACTATAAATATGAAATAGAATAGATTCTATAAAACGTATGCAAAACCATTTGTTCAGTATGGGAGGGTATGCTGTGAGGCAAACAGCTAAGTAAACCATCCATGTTTCCTTTCCAACTTCCACCTAGTACCTCAGTTCTCAATAATGTTATTGTTATGTAATGTTTCTATCTTCCTCCCCACTCGGTGGATATGAGTGAGAATCAAAGTAGATACTGCTTGCCTGTCAGCAGAACAAATATTATGTTTATCATGCCAAAAAATTTTATTATTATGGTTTTTTACTTATAGTTGAAGCTTTCCATTAAAGAATGAATAACGCTGGAAATCAGGGTTAGTACAATACTGAAGGACTTACAATAGCTAACACTTAGTACTTGAATATGAAAGAACTTTCAAGGTTATATTGAGGGGTTGGCTACTCAGTTCTTCTATTAGATGATCAATAATTATTAATAACCAGTCAACTAGGTCTGACCCCAAGATGAGATTGTCTAGGCTTATGGGCCACAACTCTAGCTGGCGAATCTACGCTTACAACTACTGTACTGCAGCAATTCTTTGTTGCAAGATATAAATATTCAGGTTAAAGAATTATTATTGATATTTTTTATGACCAACGGGAAGGAACATTTGGCTGAAAACTGGTAAATGTGGGCAATGAAATTGTAGAAAAACCTGATTGATGAAGACTTATCGTTGTGGGAATTCTGGGGGACTTGTGGGAGAGAGTGGAGAAAACTCATTTCATGTTCTAATCTCATAAAGGGTAAAGCCAGTATATAAACATTTATTATGTCTTGTGTCCTGAATTTAGATGGGTTTTTAAAGTGTCATCAATGAAATCATCATTTTCCAGGTTAAAGCTCTGAAAGAGAAGGTTGAAAAAGAGAAAGGAGGAGACTACCCAGCCGTAGGACAAAAACTTATATATGCAGGTAAGAGTAGTTTAAAGTTTTATTTCATGATTTAATCATTAAAAATGTCCTGCTTAAAAGTTTTTTTTATGATACCAAGCAATATTAAGGAAGTGACAATACAGTATAAAGAATTTATGGAGTATAAGTTAAAATTTGACTTGAGGTTGAAGCTTTAACTACAGTATAATATAGTTTTGAATGAGTCTTTTGAACATACTGTAAACTGGACACTGAACAGGACAGAAATTGAAAGAACAGGATAAAAAAATTTGTTTCAGTACCTTACTTGGCTGTAGATATATTAAATTTAGTAAATGTTACAATATTAATTTTGATATATCATCCTAAATGCGAGTCATTTTACCCGTTGCTCAAACCTATTATATAACTGCTTACTAGGTAAATAGATAAGTTGTCAAAGCAAATATACTTTATTGCATGTAAAATTATTAATAAAAGTTCGTTTGTTAATTATAGAAGCAATTACGTCTTACCAACTAATTTTGGAAGTTCTTTTGTAGTGCTGTAAAAAAGTCATTTTAAAATAAGGATTGTTCGCAATTTTAACATTCATATATTCCATACACGACTTGTACTTTTTATTGTTTAAATCTGCTGCCACCAATTCTTGTAAACCTATCCTCATCTGTGTTTAAAGGCTGGTAGAGCTTTTAAGTACAAAATTATAGATACACAATCATATTTTCTCATTTCTGTAGAGTAGAACACCATTGGTCATAATTGTTGAGCGTTCACAATTATTGAAGTGTGTTAAATAAAGTATTTGAATTATGACAGATTTGAACAAACTAACAAATTTTGAAGACAATTTATATTGCTTTGGTATGGTGCACACTGAATCACGATTGAAGCTGCATGTTTTTCAGTCCTGTTCATGTATATTTCAAATGTGTTACTTCACTTAATATGCAAAATTTCTTGGCTCAATATAACTTTGATGTGAAATTCAGTTTACATGTAATGAGAATCATGACTGGTAACTACATATGTCATGCAGAGCCAAGGGTAGCTTGTGTATCAATTCCAGCTTTGTTAGTAATTGAAACCTTCTATATTTTTAAAATGAAATATAGTACTGTAGAAATTATATAAAAGTCAAACTGCTCTGGACAAATGAGTAGTATAACTGCATAGAATATTTTAGTGTAGTACATGTTGGTTTACATTGATGAACTGTTACAAAATTCAATGTAGATGTGGATATTAGTGTTACAGTACGATTGTTCCAATTTGTTATGAAATAATTTTAATTTCCCTTAACTGCATTATCACATTTTTATTTTAGGTGGTCTTCCTTTGTATTTTTAGATACAGAATATCCCCTTATGCCATCAGCCAATCAAGATTGTTTTGTCCTTATTTTATCCTAGTAGGCATCAAGCATTCTTATTGTTGGACATTAAACTTTGTATATAAGTACTGTATTATATTAATTAAGATTAATTACAACAGAATTGACAGGTGATGCTGGTGATAGGTGAGGATGAACACTTGCTTTGTTTGGGGGCCTCCATTTCATGTCCTTTCACTGATCTTTTAAAAATTCTTCAAACTAATCCCTGGAGAACTACCCAATCCTCTGAAAATTTCCTTAAGGCTCAGTAAAAATGGGTTACCCAAGTATTTTCTTACATCCAGTGGTTTTCAATATCTCCAAGTTATATGTAAACATTGTCCTTTTATGTTGTTTTGCTTTATTTTTTTATTATAATACTGTACACATATATAAAGGATTTTTAAGTCTTGTTATAGTGTGGTCAGTGATATGATTTTTTCTTTCCTTTGAATGGGCAAGGTGGTTTTTTCCAATGTTGAATGCTTTGTTTTACCATGTAAACTTGACCTGTGTTTTAGCCACTGACATTTTTTTTAAATTTTGTGTACCTTCACAGGGAAAATATTACAAGATGATACGACGTTAGAATCCTATAATATTGATGACAAGAAATTTTTAGTCATCATGGTTACTAAACCCAAACCTGTGCCGCCCCCCTCCGCTTCTTCTGATCCTACTGATACTACATCCTCTGCTGAGTCAGAGGAAGCATCAGCTTCAGCAGCTGCAACCACACCAGCTACCAACACATCACAGGTATAAAGGATGAAAAACTAGTCAAGTTATGTAGAGGCATTGTAATAATAGAGGTGGTTTTTTAGAAGCAAATTGGGCAAAGATTGTTAGAGCAAAGAAAGTAATGAAAAATAAGCAAAAGTAGTGATTATAAATTGACAGTAGGATTACATACAATTAAAAAATTTCAGACATTGAGGTGTGTACAACATTGGTGATATGGGATGAAGTTTATGTACTGTATAGTATACTTGAGATCTTCAATTTAGAAAGAAGTCAAAACATAAAAAGGAAGAAAGAACAAAGGGCAGTACTGTATCCTTATGTGCATCAGAGCTTTGAATTGTGACAGCAAACCATAAAGTCTAGGGTAAACTTTGTAAAAAAACAAATTATGGTGCTAGATAATCTCCCTGTGTTATCAGTTCACCTTACTATGGAGTCATTGCAGTGTCCTTTCAGCTCTAAAACTCCACTTGCGTTTAGTGCTACTTCACCTTTGATACTGCTTCTGATCTGACACTATTATTGCTTAAACTATTAATTTTCAAATTTTTGTGTCAGGTTTTTCCTCCTGTTTTACCCTAGCACTGAATGTCCTCCCTGGTTTTATATCTTATTATACATGAAAATTTTGTAAGTAAAATAAGAAGTTATTAATGTAATATAATGATGCAAATGATAACAGTACTTTATTCTTAAACTCAAAATTTTAAGAATGGAATACTAGTTAAACAGGGAAAGAACAGAAACACTGTAGAGTTAACAATTTATTTTACAGGTAGACCATCACTAATCCGGGAACAGTTAACCGGCATTATTTTCGCTATTGGCTGCTTGTTTGGGCGTACTGTTTCCAACGTAAATAAATATAAGACGCCCTCATTTCAGCAGGAAAACGGTTTTAAGTGTATTGTTGAAAACAGTCTAGCTGCATATTACGCAAGCAGAAACATAGCGTACATTTCTGCCCATAAGACAAACATTCAGATAGGACAAGGTCGAAAATTACGTCAAATTTGAATGAATTATAAAACCATCAGTTCTTAGGCTAGCTCGTGTTCTATAGTTAAAAATCCAAAATAATTTGAATTAAGACAATTTTATATCGTGCTTTTGCTAAACACGCAACATAAAACCCCAAATGCTCAAGAAATTGAAAAATAAAGATACAAACATGCTTTAATAAACAACATTAATACCTAATGAAATATGAAGGCTTGATAATGACCAGAAAATTAAATACTATATGAGGCTTTAAAAACGAACTACCCGTATGCGCTCGCGCACACATTGTCACCCACTCACACAGAGAAAGTGAGAATGTGTTTGAATGCTAACTAATAATAATGGCTACAAACGAACTGTATGGAAATTGATATCCTGTAACATATTGGTGCTGATGTAATATTTATCATGAAGATATTTCGAATGTATTAAAATATATTTAAAATACGCCACTCGTATGTGCGCAGTCTTTCGATATGGTACCGAAACCTTCCTATCAGCTGATCATAATTAAAGGTAAACAAAATAGTAAGTCTTGATGTTTAAAGTTATTTTGAAATTGAAAAATAGAAAATAAAAATGCTTTAATAGAGCATATGATATTAAACAAGTAAATGGAATAATGATATACAGTTTGAAAATATTGATAAAATATGACCTGGATTATTGCCAAATCCTGACGCATCATATTAAATCTACGGAAACTTCACTTTTTCCCGAATGACGACGTGCCTCAGTCCCTATATCGGTCGTAAGTTGATGACTACCTGTAATGTATGGATAATCCGGCACCCTCCCGGTCCCAAAGTTGCTGGATTAGTGATGGGTTACCTGTACAGGTTACAAAACTCAAATATGGAGATGCGCAAGAGAAAAGGACCAAGTTAGGGCCATTTGCTCCAATATATGAAATCTCATAGGTGGTTATATCGAAATGATTACCTAGGATTCTAGTTTCGTTCCTTTGGCCACAAGCTGCTCTCACTTAGTAGCCCTCTTCTATATCTCCATTCTCTGATAGATACATATGCTATGGTGTACTTGAAGAGAAACTCATTTGCTTGTCATTTATTCAAGAAAGTCAAGGGATTTCAGTAAATTGTAATACATTTTTTTCCTTAAGCATCCTGCTTCGTACCCTAAGAGGGACTCTTTAGTGTGTGATGTACTGTACTATATTCCAGTGTTTTATATGCTTTGTAGATTTTATTTGATATTTTTGTTCTACAGCTCTTTATTATATATTTGTTTCAGAGCACTAGTAATCCACCCTCTGAGGCTGCTGCTGCTGCTGGCACTCCTACTGTTACGAGTATAACGACGAGTAGTACATCAACACCTTCAACACAGTCCACACCAAGTTCGCAGGCTGCCTCGGGAGGGTGAGCATTCTAGAACCTTTTTATATTTTTTGCCGTACAAATTACAAACCTTCCTATTCTTGGAGCCTATTTGCAGTAACGTACTGGAAGTATCATTTAGGGTACATGGATCTCTTACACTGCCATGTTGCTCCCTATGGTTAGCTTTTCCTCTTGTGTTTTCTATTTGTCTATCCCATTTTAAATGCAAGTTTGTTGGCTATATGAATTTTAACTTTTCTTTCAAAACTTAATTACATTTGGTTACTTGAAGAATAGACTGACTGATGATTTAGAACCAAGACATATATATATATATATATATATATATATATATATATATATATATATATATATATATATATATATATATATCTATCTATCTATCTATCTATCTATCTATATGCGTACAAAATAAAACTTATACAATGTGTAAAATTGATATACAGTATTAACAGAATGGAAACATATTCACAAGAGTTCTGAGATGAAAGTGGTCAATGAAAGCCTGAGAAGTGCTGAGCATAAAACATGATACAAGGCCTCATGTAAATGATAATTAAAGTCCTATAAGATCTATTATCTCTTTAGATTCCTGTTTAAGTTACATTAAATATCATAGTCAACTGTAGAAACCAAAAATACTTGAATGATACTGCGAAGGGCTGTAAAGCAGTTGGTTATCTCAAAAGCTTGTTCTTAAAAATTCCACCATATTTAAGAAAAAGTCAACTTGGAAAACAAAACTCATCAGGTGGAGAAAGGTTTTGCATAGCATAATGTTATGGGCAGAGGTTTGGATGGTCTTGGCCAAGAAGATAAGTCCTTCTTAGGATTAATGGGCTGTAATTAGTGACTTGGCTTTCATAACTAAGTGCACTGGAAATATTAGTGTTAAATGAGTAACTATTTCAAGAACACGTTTAATGAATTTTACAGAAAAAGGAAGATGTATGGAATAAAAAAAAGAACCATGATTCACCCTATATAGACAAGGATAAAAGTTTCTTGTCCTTTATCACTATTCATATTGTGAATACAGCTGATGATGTTAAAGTCTCATATATTAATGGTTGGAGTAGTTAATGGTTTTTCATCGCACCCAAACCCCTGCAAAAATGCTGGAGTTCGGTAAACTTCTTGGTAGAGACAAAGCAACAGTTAAAACCACTTTAATATTGTTTGTACCAGATCCCATTATTTTAGTGAGCAAGCTTATTGAATGTTATGTATTTATTAACCAGTACTGTACTGGTTGCAGATGCGGAAGAGAAGCTTGGCCGGTTACTGACAGAATTTGGAAGGGTGTGTGAGAGAAGGAAGTTGAGAGTTAATGTGGGTAAGAGTAAGGTTATCGTCGTCGTCGTCGGCGGCGCCCACTCGTGTCCGAGTATTGGGTTCTGTCGTTAGCCATCAGCCTCCTATCTATGGGGTGGGTGCTTATGCCTGATGTGGCTGTTAAGTCCTAGTCTGTGGTGGAAGAGTCGCGGACAGTGTTCACAAGGAAGGGTAGGTGGTGGGCGGGGCTGTTCTAATCGCTCTCTCCTTCTTCTCCTCCTAGCCTCCTCATTTTGTCTCCTCCTCTCCTCGAAGTCCACGGTGCCATGGTGTACTGTACTCCTCCAGGTTTTCCTGTCCCTGGCTGTTTCTTCCCATGAGGAAGGATCGATGTCAGTTAGAGCCAGGGTGCGCTTTAGTTGATCTTTATAGCGCATTTTCGGGGCTCCTCGTGGTCTGGTGCCCTGGGTCAGTTCTCTGTAGAATATTTTCTTTGGGAGCCTAGATGGCTCCATCCTATGCACGTGTCCTATCCAGCGGAGGCGGTGGTGGATGATGGTGGCCTCCACGCTGGACAGCGAGGCACGTTCTAAGACTTCAATGTTGGTGGTGTGGCTCTCCCAGGGGATTTTCAAGATCTGCCTCAGTTTCATTTGTTGGAAGCGTTGTAGGTTTTTAAGATCGTTACTATATAGCGTCCATGTTTCACATGCATACAGGAGCGTGGAGAGGACTACTGCCCTGAACACCATTATTTTGGTGGTCATTGTCAGTGCGTGGTTGTTAAATACGCGGCGGTTGAGTCGGCCAAAGGCGGAGTGGGCTGCCCTGATCCTGTTCTCCACGTCCTTTTTGCTTGTGGGAGCTGATGTTAGGATGCTCCCTAGGTAGGAGAACTGGTCCACCTGTTCTAACGGTTGGTCATTCACTGTGGTATTGAAGTTGGGGAGCATCAGTCCTGGTGGATGTTGGACGAGGGTCTTGGTTTTGTCTGAGTTGACTTGCATCCCAAAGCGTTCGTAGGCAGAGTTGTATGCATCAGCTAACGACTGCAGGTCCTCTGCCGTCTGACCTGGGGTGGCATTGTCGTCAGCATACTGCAGTTCTCGCACTGCACACAAGGTGGTCTTGGTTCTGGCGCGGAGTCTAGCGAGGTTGAAAGCGCCTCCATCCATGCGGAAACGTAGGTCGACTGAGGGTGTGTCTGGGGGAATCTCGTTGAGCATTGCTGCGGTGTATAGCGAGAAACACGTCGGGGCCAGAACACAGCCCTGCTTCAGGCCGCCGTTGATGGGGAATGGGTCTGAAAGAGAGTTCTGGTGGCAGACTCTCCCAACCATTCCGTCATGGAGGGCACGCACCAGCTTGACAAAATCGGGTGGGCAGCCATATCTTTTGAGGACAGCCCACATGGCAGGTCGAGGTACTTTGTCGAAGGCCTTTTTCAAATCCCAGAAGATGAACATTATGGGCTGTTGTTGTTCGAGGCTCTTCTCTTGTAGTTGTCGCAGTAAGGTTATAAGATGTACAAAAAGGGAGGGTGGTGCGAGGTTGAATGTCGTGTTGAAAGGAGAGTTACTTGAGGAGGTGGATCAGTTTCAATACTTGGGGTCTGTTGTTGCATCAAATGGTGGAGTGGAAGCAGATGTATGTCAGAGAGTGAATGAAGGATGCAAAGTGTTGGAGGCAGGTAAAGGACTAGTAAAAAATAGAGGGTCGGGTAAAGAGAGTTCTTTATGAGAAAGTGATTGTACCAACTGTGATGTGTGGATCGGAGTTGTGGGGAATGAAAGTGACGGAGAGACAGAAATTGAATATGTTTGAGATGAAATGTCTAAGGAGTATGGCTGGTGTATCTCAAGTAGATAGGATTAGGAATGAAGTAGTGAGGGTGAGAACGGGTTTAAGAAATGAGTTAGCAGCTAGAGTGAATATAAATGTGTTCATGTGGTTTGACCATGTTGAGAGAATGGAAAATGGCTGTCTGCTAAAGAAGGTGATGAATGCAAGAGTTGATGGGAGAAGTACAAGAGGAAGGCCAAAGTTTGGGTGGATGGATGGAGTGAAGAAAGCTCTGGGTGATAGGAGGATAGATGTGAGAGAGGCAAGAGAGCGTGCTAGAAATAGGAATGAATGGCGAGCGATTGTGATGCAGTTCCAGTAGGCCCTGCTGCTTCCTCCGGTGCCTTAGATGACCGCGGAGGTAGCAGCAGTAGGGGATTCAGCATTATGAAGCTTCATCTGTGGTGGATAACGGGGAAGTGTGGGCTGTGGCACCCCTAGCAGTACCAGCCGAACTCGGTTAAGTCCCTTGTCAGGCTGGGAGGAACGTAGAGAGGAGAGGTCCCCTTTTCTGTTTCATTTGTTTGATGTCGGCTACCCCCCAAAATTGGGTGAAGTGCCTAGGTATATGTATGTATGATTTATTAACTTTTATTTATAGAGAATCATGAAGTCTGTAAAAATAACTTTGGACATCAAAATTAAGGAGTAAGATATTTTAATTACCTACAAATTGCATTGGTGGCAATTTATAATTACTTTATGAACTTTGGCGTGTGGTTTTAGATTTTGAAATTCAATACTGTACTGTATGGTATTTTCATATTCGATAAATTTAATTTGTAATCAAAAGCATCTAAAGTGAAGTTATTTTAATCAAAACTACTTTTTGATAATGTTAATAAGGTATGTTATCTTTCCAGGGGTGTTGGAAGTGCAGAGTCTTTATTAGTTATGGGTGAAGAATTTAACCGAATGGTCGAAAACATTATGGAAATGGGCTACGAGCGATCTTTGGTAAGTTCTCTTCATATAACTTCAATCTTTCATATTAATTTCATAAGGATAAATTATATCACGTTGTTTTCAATATATTATTCACAGTGTTTCTTTTCATTTACCTGCAAATCCTTTAAGATTTGTGTGATTCTTAATTGCAAAATACTGTTAGAGAAACTTCTCTTTTATTGCTCAACAATTTGGTATATTAAGAAATCCTTTGTATCTTTTTGTGATACTTCTGTCCTGTAGAAATATTTTAAAGTCTTCTATACAACCGTGTTTTGAATGTTGTTTGTGTTCTGGTCTTCTGCAGCAGTCTCATCTTAGTTTTTGGAGGAATACTTGGTGTATAGTCTATTACATTCCTTATCTTTGATGGTCCTTAGCTTTGCCTCACTTTTTAGACCTCAACTACAGTATACACTACATCAATTCATCTTCATTTCTTCCATCTTGCTGTCCAACCTCGTATCTTTACTTCATAACATAGGGCGACTGAGGGGTTTTCCCCCTGTTGCACATGGATGCTGAATAGCCTCCAAAGCTTCAGGGCTGGGTCTTTGGCTCAAATTCATTAATCGAATAAAATCTTGTTGTTGACGGGTTAGTAATTTCTGATTTGAATGTTATTTCATGTTTCCTGATTTATGTAGATCTTACCTCTAACTTTTACACTTATTCTTTTATCATCTAAAACTCCAGATAATTTTTATTACACAATTTGCTAGATACCTTCCAGTTTTTCCATCCAGCCTGAGGTTTGTGTTAGTTCTGCATCTTAATGACTTCACCTTCTGCCAGTACCTTTCCTAAATATAGATTTCTAATATCTCTCAGCAGTATCCATAGAGTAATTTACATTCTTAATTTCATTAAGATTCAAATACTCTAATAAAATATTTTCTCTTTTCTTTCTGCCTTTTCAAAATCAAATACTTTCCTTCTCATGTGTCTGCAAAAACATCCATCAGAGGGACAGATCTATAATTATTAAGAAGAGCACATACCAGGTACTATTTAACACGAGATCTTATTGCTTATAACTTGGGTAGCTATTTGCTTCATTTTTTGAAGAGATTTTTTATTCCTTTCCTTTAGTATTGACTAAGGTGTTTGGGATCTGGGTATGTGGCCTAGAATGCTCTCTACTATAGCAAACTACTGTGTTTTATTTTAGTAGTGACTGTCTGGTCAGGAATAATTTTGTGCACAAACTTTTTTTTATTGGAGAATTTATTTGTTCCTACACAATATACAAACCCTAGTCCTTTAATTAGGGAGATTACTTTGGTGCGAGCTGGAATCAGTCTTTGCATAACAAGCATTTATCCAACTGTTCAGGGTGCGGGACTCCTCACTCCGCCTCCTCTTGGAGATCATTCACTTCTACTCCAACTTGTCATGTATGGAAGGACAGATAGCACTTGTCCAACTTATTAATTTTCTTCATGTTTTAGAAAAGTGAATGTTCGTTGATAATTGTATGATGGAAGCCAGAAGCTCATTGCCGAGGAGAGGGATGGTATTGGCAACCAGTAACTGACTGTAGATACACACTTCCTCTGTAGTTACCGACATGTATTTGTAGGCATCCCCATGTGCTGAGTGTAGGTCGTAGCCTCTGGTGCGTTGACGGGTTTTGCCCTGAGGAAAGGAAGTAAGCAATGTGTGTGTGGGGAGGGGGGGTTGTTGGACTGGGTAATGCCCAAGAAAACTCTGGTAGTCTTTTCACTGCTTCTTTATCCATGATGGACTCTTCTATTGCCGTCGCCACTGGTCATACGCTTCTAGGTTAATACAATAGCAACTACGCTGTAGGGGTCCTGAGTCTTCGGATCTACATGAGCGAGTTTCAGGTTCGCTGCGAGGGGAATTTCGTAGCTGTCAACGAGTTGACCTAGGTAGACCCTCCATTACCTGAGGGAGTTAGTAGTTGAGGCTACCCCTATGCTACTTGTGCTCAAGTGTTGCAGTGATGCTAATGGTGAAGAGCTGGGAGGTAAGCTATTTGGTAGCTCCTGGTACGGCAGGTAAGGTGCCGGTGTCAGGACACCGGGCCCGGCATGGCCAGAGAGTATAGTTCTCAAGGTAATTGCTACCCCGGGATTCCTCAATTCCTTCTCGACCAGGTGATCTCCACCCCTATCTCTTTGGGAGTTACGTACTCCGACCCTTTTGCGAGGGGCCTTCAGCCCTGCAATTTCCCAGGTTGCTGGGCCTTGTGAGTGCCTTCCCCTCCTCTTGTTATGGTGTGCCCCAGTGTGGTTCCTGTTGGAGCAACCCATGTGGTTTTCTCTTGCGGGAGAGTTGTTATCGACAATCGCACAGACCTCGCCTGCCCTGGCTTGAAATCCAGGAGGAAGAGGGTAGAAGCTTGCTCGCTATTCTTGCTCCTCCTCAGATTTCTACTCCTTTTCTAAGATGAAGAGGAGACCAAAGAATCTAGAATGGACAGCCCCAGTCTTAGGAATAGGGCCCCCTGTAATATTCTCTTTCAAGGGAGGTGTGCAGCACGTGTGTGGTTCCTGAAGGCCCTGACCCTCAGTCCCTTGTCATGGCCCCCCCAGGGCTAAGGTATGGTAATTTGGCCAGGACCTATGTTCCAGCCCCAGTGCCACGCCTCCGCGTGGCCCTAGCCCTAAAGTGTCGGTTCCTGAACGATGGCTGGCCCCTTGCCTTGCCCTGGACCCAGTGTTCCTCCCGTGCCAGGGTGGGACCTACGGTTTCACCTTTTTGTTGTGGTTGGGACCTAGTGTTCCACCCCTGTGCCACATTCCTCAGGGGCTTTGGCCAGCGCTCGATGTTCTAGACCTATCCTGTAACTCCCTGGCCCCGGCTGTCCTGGTGGCCAACGGGTACAGAAGTGTATGGCCCCATACTTCTTCTGTTTCAAGGTTGGAGTGGTAGCTGCGACAACCTCCATCTCCTTTCCTTTCAGGTCTGGACTAACACGCCTCCTGCTATCATATCCTCAACTGGTTAGATGGGATAGCACCTTTTGAGGCCATACTCGAGTGTGCGTGCTTTGGTAGGCAAGGAAGGTAGGGTAGAGCCGCTTTCTTTCTCCCCTATCCCTCTGTAGGACAAGTACCTTTACTTCTCCCACTACTCCTGGGTTCTGTGACATGAGTTCTCTTCCCGTTGCTGTTTTCCTGTCCGGGCCTTCATCAACTCCTATTTACATTACAGGTTCAGTCTCCTTCAAGGTTCCCTGCCCTTTCAAGAGGCCAGCGGCTGAAGCTTCTGGGCTGACCGAGCCTATGGGATTGGGAATCGAGAAATGGCCTGCGCCCTCCCTTAGATTCCTGTCCGCAACTCTATACTAAGCTGATGAAGTCTCTGCATCCACAGCCTTTTCAAGCCTCCCAATGGGTCATCCAACATCCACAGCCTTTTCAAGCCTCCCAATGGGTCATCCAACATCCACAAAAGCCCCTGCCTTACTAGCAGTGGTGGAAGGAATGGTGGATAAGAGCACTCTCAAAGTTATTTACGAGTCTGGGGACTTCTGCAGTTGATCATCCGGGTTAAGAAGGCAACTTTGAAGCTGGAGGCCGATCATTGACCTTTTCCTTCTGAATTAGTATGTTTATCAAAGTTCAGGATGGAAATAATTTCATCCTGTGCTGTTTTTTTCTATCTAAGAGGGAGATTTCATGTTTTGGTAGACCAGAAAGACACAGGCTTTCAAGTGCCTGTTCATCAGTCCTCTCAAAAGTACCTCCGCTTCTCCCTCTACGTTCAGTATACTGTACCAGTTTAAGAGTGTGAATGAAACTTTAGAAGCTGCTTGGCCCCACTGGCTATGGATACATGCTAAGATATCTTGACGATTGGTTGATCCACGCCTTCTCGGGAAGGCAGTTGCGTCAGGGTTGAGATTTGATTTCGCATTTTGTTGCTGTCTGGGGATTGCGGCAATGCTGCGAGAAGTTGAAACACATACCCAAACAGTGGTCAAAATGTTATTGTTATTATTACTAGCTAATCTAGAACGCTATAAGCCCAAGGGTTCCAACAGTGAAAAATAGCTTAGTGAGGAAAGAAAGTAAAGGGGCATACGGATAAATAGCAACAGCGCAAGTCTTTCTTTCAGATGATCACATCGTTAAACTCAGGAAAGCTGCACGACCATTCATGTCTTTGACAAGTAGAAACTCGGTGCTGACAATGTCTTCTCAGTCTGGCCTGGTGGCTTGATGAGGTTAACCTCACCAGGAGTTCCACTTGATTCTGCCTCCAGACTTGGATTACTTCTCAGATATGTTGAAGGAGGGGTTGGTCATCTAGGGGGTAGTGGACCGAAGAAGAAACCTTCTACTTCGCAACATCCTCGAAATGGAAGCAGCCTTCGAGGATTGCAAACATTAAAGGAATGTTTGGAGACACTTGGTAGCGTTGAGGTGTGTTAACACTACCGAAGTGTCTCATGTCAGTTAGCAAAGGGGCATGGTATTACACCCTCTTTGCAAGTGGAGAAAGCGTATACAAATTTGAGAGGTGTTTTCACACCATCGAGGAGTTGGCAGGAAAGTACTAGTGGACTCTCAGCCGCCAGTGACATGTTGTAGGAGCAGACTGGTCTCTACATCTTCTGGTAGCAGAGGGGTTCTTGCCCACTAAAGGTTCACTGGTGTTTAATCTGTTTGCCACACGGCTGAGCAGGAATTTTGGCTGCACCCGCAGAAGTATCTTGGGGTCCTTGGCTTTTTGTAGGTGGAGACTATCTAGCATCTCCTTTGAGCGAAAGCCTTTCGCGAGACATGGGACTGATTTCTGGATGTCTCAGGAGGTCCTCTACAGCTGCTCTAAAAGGCTAAGAGGACTATCTTCTATGACATGTTGTAGAAGTGATATTTCTCTCATTGGAGTAGTTTTTACCACTTTCTCATCCTTCGTCGCCAAGAGAAGCTCCTGTCAGTCTAGGCTGTCTAAGGCTACAGATCGGACTTGAGTATAACCTCCCGACAAAAGTGTACAGCTGTGACTATGGCTCACAAGGCTCTTATGCATTGTAGTTTGAACTTGTGGAGGTCGCTAGACAGATTTCTGGCTCCTACATGAAAAGAGGTGGAGAGTTACACACACTTTGTCTTCCATACCGATAGGTAGATGAAAGGCTCCTTTAGTTTTGTGCTGGACTTGTGGCTAAAACCCAAAACTCAGTGGCCTCCAACCCCCTTTTTGAGTCTTTTGCTATTCCATTCCTTTCCAGAAGTTGGGTCAAGTGATTTTCATGAGTAGGCTGCTTTTTTGTTAGCATTGGTAGGTTCAAGAAAGAGATGTCAAGGAACAGTCTCTTTCTGACTTAATGAGATGATCTGTAGAGCATGTGCTGAGTGTGTCGAGGCGTCAGTTAAGACTACAGCTCGAGAAGTCAAGGGCTTTGGCACCATTAGCATTATGGAGAATCCTGTCAGTGGGCTAAGTGTTCGAGGTCCCCATCTGGATGTCAGACCATATTCACAGCCTTTTTCTTGGAAGAGCACCCACAAGTCCTTTGACACCTTTGTTCATCACCTTGAGGGGGCTGCTCAGTTAATTGTGTAACCAGTCCAACTCCCATACATGATAAGTATGCATTGGTCTGTGGTGACGTGCAAATGTAAGTCTGGAATGAACGGTAGTATGACTGGGTCTTCATTCTTCTGTCCTTCCTCACAGGTTCAAAGCACTCAAATTGTTACATGCTGGTCAGACCGGAAGCTGGTGAGTGAGCTGGAGAGTTTCCCTTCAGAGCTCCATTCTTCAAGTTTAAAGAAGTATTTTGATATTGAATCATATACCAACTAATTAATCTTTGCTTGGTATTTGTTTCCAACTAACATTCTCCAGTTTTGATCAGATTCATGTATACATGTACAACTTAGGTCCTGTCGCTCTTCCATCCATATGAAAGGCGGATTGGGGGTGGCAATGGTCCTTTTTTAGCGTCTCAATAGGTCAAGTGTTGATCACTTCCAGTGAAGAAATTGAACTTTCCATTTAGGGTAAAAGGGGACTTCACACCCACCTAGTAATGAGTCTCCCTGATTAAAGGACAAGGGTTTGTGTGTCGCATATGAAGAAATAACCATTTTTTTTAAAGTAATGTACATTATTTGTAATCATACAAACTTCTGAGTCCTTTAATATAAATTCCCTTCTCAACTAACCCTTTCAGTCCTGGGTCGAAGGTTAAATGTGAATGCTTTACAACTGGAGAGTGGCTGGGGCACCTTGCCCCACACCTTCACCCTGACCAGTTTTATAACCACTTGTTATCCAATTGTAATGACCGATTACAGTTTGCACCGAAGTAATTTCCCTAATTATATGTCTAGGAAAAATACAAATTTAAAGATTCGTTATTTTAGTTATTATGAGATAAAATTTTTATATCCACTAAGTTTCAAGAAAGTTATTCAAGCTAGTGATTTTATTGATGTACTTTTCTTAGGTGGAACGAGCACTACGAGCTAGTTTTAACAATCCTTACACAGCTGTCCAATATTTAGTTGATGGCATCCCTGCCAATTTAGAAGAGCCAGCAGGAAACCCTCCTGCAGGGGGAGATGGAGAGGAACCGGTTGCTGCGGAAGGGGACCCTGATCCAGAAGGTAAGGTGTTAGATCACAATTTTTTGAGAGATCACTGGAGGTAGGTCACTTTTGACAGTTTTTCAGAAAAATGTTAGCCCCAAATGATTGCTACATATCGTCGGTAGATTTCGTTTAAACCTATAAAAAATCACCCCTATATTAGGGGATTGTCTTGAATACCGAACCTAAATGTTGAACCTTGAATCTTTTAGCTTATAAGATAGCATATGACAAAGGGGGAATACACATATTCCTCCCCCATTAACAACAGGGCTAGGGTGTTACAACCCTGTCAGTAAGCAAAATCCTTGTTAAGTAATGTACTCTTATAGACAACATATTGAGCATACATATCCTAGTCACATATTGTGTTCCTATGTATAGTAAACATTGCTGATTGTTGACTTTGTAGCATAGATTTGTGATATTTGGCAATGTAGGCTAGTCTACTTATATCCAACTCAATTAAAGTGTAAGTACACTTTAATTATTGTATTATCCATGAGAATTGTTACTTCATATTTTAGTATGTACTAAACAATTGTGTTAATAAACAAATTTCTCTCTGTTGCGATTCATTGTGCTTAGCTCGCCTAGCCTACTTCTGCTGTGCATGACTTTTTGGTATGATGGTCAACTTTACAAATTATAAATTAAGACTCGCTTGTGTAGAAGTAAATTTGTATTTAAAAGCCAACTTACAGATATCCGAGGTCACCTATATTGACAAATTCATATTATCGTTACATCCAGACAGGTCCCCCCTCCCATAAATCCAGATTAATGATATTTTAGTGTATGGTTGCAATGGAACCGGCGTTTTCCTTCCCTTTCCTAGTCATGTGTTTTACTATACTTTTATGTCATTTTGTACAGATTTCATCTCGGTTTATTTCCTTACCTTTTTGGGGGCAAGGATATTGCCCATATCAATGCAATTCTTGCTCTCCATATTTTTGTGTATTATAGTTTAATGTTTTACTCTTCTCAGTAACTCTGCTGTTTATGCTTTTTATATAAATTTAACCCTTGTTTTGCTGAAAAAACTAAGTATTTTTTTTAATCTCATTATATTTAATAATGAATAAAGAAATATACATGGAACTAGTATCAGTGTATGAATAGTTATAATTAGATTAAAATTATATTTGTAGTAAGATATTTTATATGAATAAAATAGTCTGTTGACCTCCATCAGGAAAGTGTTGGCTAAACTATTAAGTCCAACCTTGGCTTCATCATGAGAAAAGTGCGAAGAAAGCCTAGTTTAGGCAGAGGAAATGTGTCCTTTGTACTTGTGGTGGGATTGTTTGTGTGTAATTATGTATTTATTTATATTCTAGGGGGCCTGGTCATTCTCAGTCCAACCTACCATTTTTTTAAGATTGATAGGATTACATGAAATAACAGATTTACTGATAAATTTTCATTATCATTGCAAATATTTGATTTTATCTTATTCTTTGCAGAAGACCCCCTCAACTTTTTGCGGTCACAGCCTCAATTTGAACAGATGCGACAGATGATTAGGTAGGTTAAATTTTGTTTGATATTGAAGATATACTTTATTTTTTCTCTAGTAATTATTCATTTTATAAGACAATTGAATTCACAAGAGGCCTCCAGATATATCTAGTCCTGCCGATGACTCAGCAGGTAGACTTATAGGCTCCCCCAAACCCTTCATCCTTAGCTCACAAGGATTGTGAGGTTGCAGCGGGACTTGAACGCCATCTTGTGATCACAAGGCAGAGATGTTCCCAATATGACACAACAAACAGTTCTTCTGTGACTGCTACAGTATAATGACTAAATCCTCAGCAAACATCAGTTCCCACAATTCTTTGCTGTTCCTTAATTTTGATGACTAAATGCCTTGAATAAGAAGGAACAGGAAGGGTGGAAGCCAACCTCCACAGGGAATTTGTCAGTCTCCCCATATTTTGTCTGTGGTGGTTCTTGCTTCCTCATACATTATCTTCACTAACCTTACCTTTCCCAAATACCAATAAACTAACCCTTTTAGTACTCTATTATATGCCTTCTCACTATGGGGAGAGAATTAAGGATAAATTTGTTCAAATCCCCGGCCTCCTAGAGCAATTCCTATGGCTTCAAAGAGATTGCTGTTATTTTTGTGGAAAGTCCTTCTTTAATGTGCGACAATAATATACTAGGCATGTAATCTAAGAATAATTCATAGATTACTTTAGCTTTTATTACCATTCAGGCTTGTGTGTCCTTGTGGCACTGCTGTTTCTATTAGCAGTCAATTACTTAATGAATACAGGAAAATATAGGATTGCTGTTACTGTGTTAGAAATCAATCACATACATACATTATACTTCATACAGGGCTGTATATAGTAGATCGGGTCATATATTCACTTTTAACATTCTTTATTTGTAGAATATATTTTAAATCAGAAAAGTACAAGCATTGCTACGTATGAAGTCAAAACAGTGAATGCATGAGAAAGTACTGCATGTATGTGAAAGCAGGAAGAAATTTTTATTTTTGTGAAGTTTGGCATCTTGTGTACATTTAGATTGTAAATACATCATTCTTTTCAGGTCAAATCCCTCGCTATTGGACGCGTTTCTTCAACAGATAGGTCAAACTAATCCCCAGCTATTACAAGTTATACAACAAAATCAAGAGGCCTTTGTCCGAATGCTTAATGAAGGTGGCAGCTCTGGTATGTTTACTGTATAATTTTTATTGAGGTAACACATAGAATCAAACCAATGTTTAAGGCCATCCCTAATTTATGTGGACTGGTTCCTGGAAATAATTTCAGATTTGAGCTTGAATTGGTTTTAATATACCATATCACTTTAGAAAAATATTTTTTGTTTAATAGCAGATCTGACATAATAATGCACGTTGGCTCATATGGAATGAAATTTAAATATTTGTCCAACTTCATTCAAGTACAGTATAGTTGTATTGTTATGGCCTGTACACTACTGAATGGTTAGAATTTTAGCAATATTTATATAGTCTGAATGCAAATGAGCAAAACTCGATGCCAGTCCCAAGTCTGGCTAAATGGCGAGAGTTGGTGGCCTAAGGCATCCAGCTGAGAAAAAGTATTTGCCAAAACTATCTCAAACTTTAAAACTCTTTAGACAAAAAAACTGCTGACGAGAAACATTGACCACATATGGAAATGAAAAAAGTTGAAATCAAGGAAAATTAATCAAAGTCCTTATACAGCAAAACCTCCTTATCCGCTGATTTGACTATCTGCTGTAGAACTTTTTTTTTTAACATTTATGCAAATAATCTATTTAATTGCCATCACTAAATCTGAAGAATCGGTCTGTAAAAGGTGAAGTAAAACCTATGTAGAATTTATACAGCTTTATTCACTGATTTGGGCAGTGAAGTTTTCATTGATACAAACTGAAGAAAATGTTCAAAGTCACCCCCCCCCCCCTCCGTGTGCCTCTATACGAGCCTGTACACGTCGCAGCATTGATTCCTTGATGTGTTCTTTAAAGTCTCGGTTTTGTTAATTTTCTCGCACCCATCACAGACACATCACCATAAATCCTCCCATGATTGAACCTCTGTAGCATACACCAATGTTTTCAAAATTACCCCAGAGACAAAAATCCAAAGGGTTCATATCTGGATAGCAGGGTTGACAGGGATTTGCCTCAGCATGGCCTATCCATCTGTTGAGATAAATAGTTTGAAGATATTCTCTTGATGTTAAACTGAAATGGGCAGATGCCATCATGTATGACCAGCATGCGACATTGTGTACCCAGTGGCACATCCTCGAGTAGCATTGGCAGTGTCTCTTCGAGAAACTTCCTATGCACTACTGTATGTGTAACCAGTTGGCCGTTGTTGTGGCTGATAAGTTCCCGGTAATGTAATCCCCAATAGTGCCAGCCCTGAGAGAAAGAGATACAGATCAAACTATACATGACAGTATCATATTACTACAGTGATATACACTACTATATTTGAGAGAGAAAATATACTAAATAATACATAAGGCAGTATCGTATTTCAATAATATACACTTTTCAGTATTTGAGAGAGACAGAAAATATCAAATAATACATAATAAAGTATCATATTACTGTACTACAATAATATATACTGAGAGAGAAAATATATTCAATACATAAGACAGTATCATATTACTGTACTTCAATAGTATACACTATATAGTATTTGAGAAAGAGAAAATATCAAATAATACACGAGACAGCATCATGTTACTACAATAATATACACTAGACAGTATTTGCAAGAAAAAAAATATTAAATAATACATAGGACAGTGTCATTTTACTTCAATAATATGCACTATACAGTATTTAAGAAAATATATTAAATAATACATAAGACAGTATCATTTTACGTCAGTAATATACACTATACAGTATTTGAGAGAGAGAGAAAATTATAAAATAATACAAAAGACAGTAACATATTACTACAATAATATATACCATACAGTATTTATGTGAGAGAGAGAACAGTATAAGATTTTAATATACTGTGTTATATTATTGCAGTATAATCGCTGTTGTAAAGTTTATAATATCTATTATCTACAGAATTCAGGAACTGAGGAATACTTGGAATGTAATGACAACAGAAAAGGAGGTTTTACTTTACTGTATGAACAAATCACCCCTGTCATCTGTGCCATAGTACATTCTGGGAACATGGTTATTATAGAAGTGTTTGAGGAAAGATAAAGTTTAGAGGTCATTGTGGTTTTATGTATGGAGGTGAATGCTAGTAGGCAATCTTTACTGTTATTTAGAAATAGCGTAGGATTTGTGAGTTGGAAATAGTGGAATTTTTCAAAAACAAAAATCTGGCAAATGTAATTGATGCATATGTAAATCAAAGTATGTTTTTACAAAGTATTAATATTTGTCATACTTAGGGATACAAAATACTAATGTGAGGCAATCACACTGCTAAGAGAGATCATCCTTTTGCCCCTGGATATGAAAGATTTTCGTAGCTTGATTTTCCGTGAGTTTTCTTATACAGGCTTTATTTGCAGCTTTTTTTTATACATAAAAAAATTGTTTTCAATAATTTTCATTTCGTTGAATTACCAAATATTCCATGAAAACAAAAAATTGTTAATGAACATTTTTATTGATAGAAAATTTAACTAAAAATGTCAGTTTTTTTTTATTACCATTTAAGTATTTTATATATTTTTTTTCTCTACTTCCTTCATTGCCATTGCCAGTAATCGCCAGATATTTTTCTTTTGTTATTTATGCATATGGAAATTGTATAAAATTTTCAACATTATAAATCAGTGGGAGGAATATTTATTTAATTATACAATGATAAATTTCTTTCTAAAGTCCTATTTTCTATAGTTCTTGTGCTAAGAATGAATTTAGTAAAATGTAAGAAAAAAAATGTCCTAGATCTCCAGTGGCAAATCATTTGGTGAGGGGTTGGCACTTGAAGGGTTAGTGTGCATCATCCACTTTTCTGAAGAAAACAAGAACTTCATTTTCATAGGTCAGAAATAAACTTCAAATAAATGGTCGAGGAAAACCAAAAACTTTGTAATTGTAATACTGGTTTCAGCAAGGATTTCACAATAAAAGAATAAATTAAGTAATGTTCACTACAGTTTACGGTATATGATCCAGTAAAAGGATGATGTTATACTGTTGATTTAGCAAAATAATTTTTGATGCTTTGGCTAATTGAATATGTGCAGTCATATGTAAGTTTCACACCTTATTTCACTTACAGTATTTACTATGAAGATTATTCCTGGAACAAATCTGTTTTTGTCAATTTTTTTAAAATCATGTAGGTTTGTTTTTTAATGAGGATAAACTTTCAAAATTTATCCAACGTACCATCCAAATTAGCTTTTATTGCCCTTTGTTTGCTTGAATTATCAGAGCTCAACTAATGCGGGAGAATTGGATTGGATTTTAATTTATTTCTTATGCATATATATAGCTCATTTGTTTTGACTAAATTATAATCCCAACTTGCACAAGGAACTGGATAGTAATCATTTAGCATTTTTCACTTTTTCTTTCTTGCAAGTTAGTTTCAGCATTGTCTTTTGTAGTCAGAATATATTGAATTACTGTACTATTTATGGTCGGAATTTAGTGGAGAATTTGTGACACACTGGATTTTTTAGACTTGAATTCATTTCTCTTCTTCAGGCGGAAGCGGTGGAGGAGGAGGTGGTAACGGTGGTAACCAAGGTAGTGGCGGCGGCGGCGGTGGTGGTGGTGGTAGCAGTGTAAGAACACCATCAGGCCAAAGTGCAATTCTCGTTTCACCTCAAGATAGAGATGCTATAGAAAGGGTGAGTTTGTGTTTTCTTGATTTATTTAATGTAAGAAACTTGAACCTCTTCTTTAATTTAATTCTCTAGTTAATTTGAACCTCTTCCTTTTATTTATTTGATCCAGGCAACTTGAACCTCTTTAATCTAATTGATGTAGGCTACTTGATCTGCCTCATTGATTTATTTTAGGCACTTTTTTTAATTACTCTTTAATTGTTCTAAGTAACATGAAATTCTTTAATTTATGGACCAAGGCAATGTGAACTTGTTCTGTATTTTATTTAATCTTGGAAACTAACATCTTTATTATTAAAGATGTTTTTCAGCATTGTTTGTACAACTTTAGTGTTTGTAGCAAAGGTAAATTTTGATAGACATTAAATTAGAATTATATGTTATTACACATTTCATAGTTTTAACAGTAAATTGATCAGGATTTTATGAAAGTTTACAACAATAGAAAACTTAGTCCAAAGTCTTATATTTTATTTTGATAGGAATGCTTTGCAGGTAAGGATTTTTTATTTTGCTAGAATTTGAACTTTTTATACTAATAGGAATGATAGTATTATCTTTATAAAGTAATTTAGCAAGACACTAAGCTACATTTCAGCTCTCAAGGGATTTTTTCTTACGTGGTCGTAAAAACGCTAATCAGGTGAATGAAATGATTTAGACCAAATTAAGTCTTAGGAACCATGAAACATATAAATGAACACAAATGGTAGTGCTCTTTTCACAGGGAACTCTGAATTTGATACCCTCTTGCTGATACCCTCTTGCAGTAGTAAGTGCTGTGTATGGAGACCATTAATTTGCAAATAGGCTTTAGTGAAGATTGAATGGCTGATTTTTTAAATTTTTAACTTTGTGTTATTGTAGACTAGAATTCAAAGAGTAGTGTTATAGTAAACTAGATTTGAAATTTAAAGTGTAGTGTTATAGTAGAATAGTTCAAGGGCAGTGATGTAGTAGACTAGAATTCAAAAAGTATTGTTATAGTAAACTAGAATTCAAAGTCTAGTGTTATAGTAGAATAGTTAAAGGGCAGTGATGTAGTAGACTAGGATTCAAAGTATAGTGTTGTAGTAGAATAGATTTCAAAGAGTAGTTATAGTAGAATAGTTCAAGAGTAGTTTTATAGTAGACTTGAAATCAAAGAGGATTGATATAATTTAGTAGATCAGAATTCAGAATAGTCTTACAGTAGACTAGAATTTCAAGAATGTAGTACTGTATATGAAGTTATGAATTAACTTTTTAGAATTCAAAGAATGTGATATGAACTTTTGAAATAATATTTTTAAAACATATCTTTTGTGGCAGCTTTATAAAATTTCAGAAGCCTGTTTCTGTATCTGGGTTTAGTGCTTTGTATATTCATCATTAATGTTGGGGCTAAAGAGGTGGTAGTCAGTTGGAACTGGTATTTAAAGTGCTGTATTCAGCTTTTAAGGTGAAATCACGGGTGATAAGGGACCATTAGCTAGTAAAGAAGTGATGTGTTATTTAAGTCTTTCGTATCAAATACAATGCCTGCATGTAATATTTTGAGGGCATTTATGGTATTTTTACCAAGTAATGTAACACAGTCAGACTTTTCTGTGACTGCCCTTAAAGAGAGCTGAAATTGTACTTAGTGCATTGCTTACCGCCTTTTATTTTTCATTCGTTCCCATTAGATTCTTGTTACCTTGTCATTTACATTTTTCAGTTCTACCTTAAATTTTTTATAGGAAGCCCCCCATAATAGTAGAAATATGAGCGGTTTTAATTTGATTCCCTTCTTTAAAAGTTGGTTTGACATAGTATTGTTGGGGTTTCATTGATTTCTTGATGTCAATGCTGATAGGTTTGATAAAGTACTCTCCCTTGAGGAATATAAAAGTGCTGAAGTATCTAATTCTTATTATAGAAAAGTCAGTAATATTTAGTTCTCATCCTTCATTTCTTTGGGTTTGCCTAACTATCTCAATGACTTTCCCTTTTCAGTTGAAGGCCTTGGGGAACTTCCCAGAAGATGTGGTCATTCAGGCGTATTTCGCCTGTGAGAAAAATGAAAACCTTGCGGCAGAGTTTCTTTTCAGTCAGACATGGGATTAGATTTAAATTTTATAGGGAAGTTGATTTTTTTTATTTTAGAAATTTGGAAAACTTTTCTTCTGTTATTTAACTGCACAGCTGAGCTATGGGCGGTATTCCAGTGGCTTGTGTTATTTCCAAATTTTAATGGAAAATAAAGATGTGCATTTTTTGCAACGTTTAAGTTGATACTTGTTAGGTGACTTCGTGTCCAGTGAAGGCTTTTGTCCTCCACTTACTCTGTTATGTGGTTGTCTGCTTCAAACACCCATAATTTGTACATACTATGTGATAGAGCTATCAAAGTGGATATGGTGAGTTGTTTATTGCTCCTGAGGGGCAGAGTCGTGCCTTAGAAAAAATGTGTTCTCTGGTGTATAATTATGACATCACGGCTGTTCCGTACAGCGGGCAAGGGTTTGTTATTTACCCTCGTTTGTTGCGCTTGAGCTGTCGCAGAGGATTTGTTCGGGAGAGCAGATTTTTTCCATGTTGCGACATACTACCTAAAAGCTTGTCCTAAATGAATGAACGAAACAAAAGAACCTAGAGATATACAGAAGTGCAGTGGTCAGAAAGTGAAAACATATTTATCTAGCTTTATCTTGTCCAATGTTTTTTCTCCATTGTAAGGTGAATTATTATAGGAGCTTATTCAGTCCTTCACAGATTTGGAGAACAGCGGTCCTCTCCATTGTTTGGAGATTAAATTAAAGATTTGTACTTGTTATAATAATGATGTATTTTTCATTGGTATAAAACTTGAATTTCCATCTTACGTTAGAATCCTTATTCGAAGGAATTAACAATTTCTGTACAACTCTTAGGCTTCATGAAAACAGCCTTAAACATCACTTTTGCTGGTCATTTTTAGAGTTTTGCCATCAGTCATAAATGCCAAACTAGACTATTCTTGAATACATGATGTATGAAAAATAATTTTATCAAGCTTCAGAGAAAAATGATGTTGCTCAATTTCATAATGGTCTTTTATTCTTTGAATCTTTGTATAAAGCTTATTATTCAGTCGTGACTTCACAAGATTGGATATAGGGTTATAATTATGCAACTGCTGAGTTGTTACTATAATTCATGACCTTTGGATTTGAAAGTTCCTTTTAAATTGCTTGATTTTTATTTGTTATATAGAATTTGAAACCTTTTGCAGACATTATCAGCACCCATGGAAATTTCACTAAAATAAAAAACATATTTTGTTGAATTCTTAGCTTTTATGAAAAATAGTTTGTTTGTGTCCCTTCTCCTTATTAATGGAATGTTGCTTGAAGGAAAAAGCAGTGTGTATAACATTGCTCTTTAGAAGAGCTCATTTGAAGTCAAATTAATTGGCTATGCCATATGCGCATATTTCATAAAGAGAGGGAGAGCAAGTGGGTTAGTTATATCATTTTCATACATGAAGCCTCGTCTGGGTATTTTACGAAGTGCTGGGGTTGTTTTTGAAAAGTAATTTTATTTGTATTTTGGCTTTTAAGACTGAGGTTGCATATCACAATAAGAGGTGAGGAAAAGATATTACACAATAACAGATTTTGGCCTTAGATTTTAAACACTATACTCCTGTCGGGAGTGTGATGGTGTGGCACTTTGGCTATTCATCATCTTGGCTGTACTCACCTTCAGTAAATGGTGTTGCTATCTGCCTGAGTTATTTCAATTGTAACACCCAGATAGAGTAATTTGCCACCCATGCTCTCCCTAGGCCTTACGTTATTAGGGAAGCATTTTGTAAAAAAAAATATAAAAAAAATTATTGTTAATATTTCTGTGAGAAGAATTACAACCAGCAGGTTACTTAATTTTTTCTTTATCCTCATGTATACTGTATAGTAAACACATTGTACCTCAACTCTAGTGACCGGCCCACTCCTGATCAAGGAGCAGAGCTCCTTTCCCAATCCAGGAGAGGGAAAGTGTAAAAAATAACACACTTTATGGAGGACTGACGGGAGGGGATAGCTAACAGATGCCATCCTTGCTATGAGTCCAGTCGCTTCTATGTTCATCACATCATTACTGTATATCATTGTCCATCCAGTGTCCTGTATTTATGTCACCTTGTAAAATTTACTCTTATTACGGACTGCGTGCCTGAAGGCACAGTCCGTAATACACTGTTGTTGTAGTAAAGCCCTGTCCACACGATCGAGCATGCCCGACGAGCAAACAGTGATACCAGGTCACAATAGTTAGTGAAAATGAGGGTTGATGACGTCAGAAGCGGGAAAACTAAAGGCAGGGATCTGGCAACACTATGATGCCAGATCCCTTTCTGTGGTTTTCCCGCTTCTGACGTCATTAATCCTCATTCTTACCAACTATTTACCCGTCGGCCATGCTCGATCGTGTGGACAGGGCTTAATATACTAGAGACCTTTTTTCCCCTCATTCAGCCATTGCAGCAAGGATACAAGTCCATTATTGCCCTCAATCTCATTTCTTCCCTTTGATGCTCTATATCTTATTTACCTCTGTTCGAGCTTCCCTTGTCATCTTGGCATCCCCCCTCTACTAACATTTACCTCAGTGTAACTTAAAAGATATTACCCTTTATACACATGGCACTGAATTGTAAAGCCTCACAGGCCCCAGTTGTGGGTTTTATTGCCCAAATTCATAAATCCAATTCACTCCTTTCATATAAAAAACAAGCTAATAACAACATGCCTGATGACAACTGCTTTTAAGATTTTTACCTTGGAACAATGGAAAAAGTCAATACAGTAGCTAAGAACCCCATTCCTTTCTAAAACAAGGATTGTTCCAACACGAAGTACTTACCTCGAACTACTTTCTTAGTAGTATCTGGGATCTCCTCCCATCCGACCAGAGTTTTGTGTAGTTTACCCTAAACCCATTTTCTATGAGGGGTAACCTCAGGCGGAGGGATACGCGCCCTGAGGCTAACCCCGGGTCAGAGAGCATGCTTGCTCAGGTCTCGACCTCCAGTAAATTCTCTGGTCGCGTTGCGATATCATCTCGCCGCTCTCCTTATCCCAGTGTGACTTGTGTGTCTCACGCGCTTCCCACGTGATCTCTCTGTGCGCGCTTGTGTCTCTTAGTGCTTCTCCTTCATCATGGAGCATCCTCGCCGTTGTCCTGTGCCTATGGCCGGCAAATCGTGTGGAGCGTTCCTTTTGAAACCAAGAGTTGACCCGCACTCCTTGTGTTCATCGTGCCGGGGCAGCGTGTGTTCTCCTTCCGACACGTGTCCGGAGTGCGAGTCTTGGAACGAGGTGCAGTGGGTGCAGTATAGCACCAAGAAGAAGAAGAAGGCGGCGAAGAAGTCGCCTAAGAAGACCAACGTCCCTTCCCCCCTAGCTTCGATGAGCGCCTCGGCGGCCCGAGCTTCTCTCCCAGCCTCCCCTACCCAGAGTAGGGGACGAGGTAAGTCCGTTGCGGGGAAGAGGCCCGCGGCTCTTCCCCAGGAGTCTGAGCTTCATGACAGTGGGGTTGTGGCGTCTTTTTAGGCGAGTGAGGGTTGCGGGAGATGGTGACCTGGTGCCTGCTGGTCACATCTCCTCTGATGACCCCATGTGGGGTAATAATGCTACTAATTTTTCCCAAGCCTCTTTGGGCGTGTATATCAGGTGGTTCAGCAGCCGAGGGCGACGTCGAGAAGTAGCATTCCCCGCCGTCGGACCCCACTGCTTGGGTTCCCCCTAAGATGCCCTTCAGGTCCCCGATGAGGATGGAAGATGACTTCGGGACCTGGGCTCCTACAGGACAGCCTCCTCGCTCCCCCCCAGCGCCGTCAGCTGTCTTCCCAGAGGTGTTTCTGTAGGCGTCGTCGTCCGCGGAGCGTCGCAGGAATCCTCCTTCATCACCGCGGGAGCCGAGGCCTTCGAAGAGGACCTATAAGTCGTCTGTCTCATCGGTGGAGGATCCTTCCTGCTCTTCGGAGGATGAGGCGCTGAGAAACCTCAGGAGGCGAAAAGGCAAGTCCCGCAGGAAGTTGTCGCGTTCCCGCTCCCCCTCGAGGTCGCGCCACGAGAGTCGGCGCCCAAGATCCCCCAAGAACAATGAATGGGCGATGGTTCACTGAGACAGACTTCTGGAACTAGCTGCGGCACCGGGCCCCTCAGGTTGGCATCCGAGGATGGCCTTCTCCAGATAGATACTCCTCCGGCAGCAGCGGCAGCCGACGGAGGGATTCCTCATGGCAGGTTCCAGTTGACAGGCATAAGACCGCGAAGGTTCCGTCTCCATCCGCCCAGCGCGGAGAGAGTCGCCCCTTCGGTGTTGCAGCCGAGTCTTGACCTCCAAGGGCCACCTAGCTCGGCACGAGCACAGCCCTCGGTCTTCCTCAACAAGCAGGCCAGTAGATTCGAGGACCTCCAGGAGAGACGTTAGGCCCAGGATGGAGGCCCCCGTTCCGACGGAGATGCCCGTCCTTCGTCGGGAGCCCCCGCGGGAGTGTCGGTCCAGGACTCCCCCACGTGCGAGGTCCTCTGTCGGGGTACCCTCGTCACTCGCACCAGCACCCCCGTCGGAGGAGCTCGACGACCATGGAGAGGGGTCAGCAGCGGAGGTATCGGCCTATCGGATGGTGATAGGCTTCATCAGAAGCCATCACAGGCTGGACGTACCGGAACCCTCCTCCGAAGAGGCTTGGCGTTCCAGCCTAAATAGAATTGTGGACGCCCCAGTCCAGCAGCGCCCCTCCTTGGTCCTTCCTTTGGCGAGGGACGTTTATTTGGGCAAGGCTCACGTGGACTGGATAGTGGCCAACCATGCTGAGGCGCCCAAGAGCCAGAGCTCCTCCAAGCTGCTCCAGGGCCTGAAGTCCCAAAGCAGGTTCTACCTTCCAGAGGGACAGCGAACGGGCGCCTGTGCACTGGAGCCAGCACTCGCCATACTAAGGGCAAGGAGCCTCAGAAGAAAGGGCGTACACGGCTCCAATCTCCTTCTCTCCTTCAGAGGCGGTCATGATGGAGGAGATGCCGAAGGACCTTGTCAACGTTACCTCCTGGTTAGACTGGTGGGCCGCCACTCTGGTGGGCGTTCAGTCGTCATATGACCTGTCAGTTCCGGAGACCCAGGCCTTGCTCAAGGAACTCATCAGCTCAGGAGGCAAGGCCCTAAAATTCTTGTCTTACCAGTCGTTAGCCATGTCCGCCAACTGGGTCCTACGAAGGAGGGACACTGTTCTGAGCAAGATACCCAGGAGGCTGCCGGACAGAGAGGCCAGATCTCTGAGGAACCTGACCCTGTGGGACGACTCAATCTTTCCCCCGAAGGCAGCGGAGGAAGCTATGGAGAGGATTCAGAGGATGAAGGAGCCGTTCGAGACCAGGCCCCACCCGGTCAGGAGGCCGGCGTTTAGAAGACCCTCCGTCGACTCGCCTCACCCTCCTTGGGCCGCTCCTAACCACCCTACGAGAGACAACTCGGCGACAACATGGTCCCAGTCGTCTCAGCCCTCCCGTAGGGGATCAGCCCCGAATCAAGCCGCCTATAGACCGTCCTTCTCCGCATCCAGAAGAGGTCGTTCAGGCCGCTCATCGAGGAGGAGATAGGGAGGGAGGCCCCCTACTCCTGCCAGAGCCTCAGGTGGGGGGATGCCTCAAACTTTTTTGGCAAGCATGGGAAAAACACGGAGCAGACCCGTGGACAGGGACAGTTCTGAAAGAAGGGTACAGATTGCCCTTCCTAGCGGACTTTCCTCCTCTGATACCAGATCAGCAGGCGGAGTGGCTAGCCCCCAAGGACCCCTTGAAACGGACAGCTCTGCGGGGAGAGGTCTCAGCGATGTTGGCGAAAGGAGCAATGGAACCTGTTCGGGACCCATGTCCGGGGTTCTACAGCAGGCTGTTCCTGGTGGAGAAAGCAACAGGAGGCTGGAGACCGGTCATAGACCTCTCAGCCCTCAACAAGTTCGTCTGCAAGACTGACTTCAAAATGGACACTCCAAAATCAGTATTGGCTTCCTTGAGAGAAGGGGACTCCATGTCATTAGATCTCAAGGATTCCTACTTCCAGATCCCGGTTCATCCCTCCAGCAGGAAGTACCTACGGGTGAAAAGGGAGAACCAGACGTTGCAGTTCAAAACCCTCTGCTTCGGGCTGTCCACTGCCCCCAAAGTCATCACGAGGGTCTTCACAATGGTCTCAGTCTGGGCACACGAACAGGGCATCCGCCTGATTCATTACCTGGACGACTGGTTGCTACTTTCAGCCTCAGAAGAAGTACTGAAGGAGCAAGGCGCGATGCTACTGCAGTTCTGCAATGTTCTGGGGATCACCATCAACCTAAAAGTCTCAACTGATTCTCTCCACCAGGACGACCTACCTCGGGATGGTTCTGGATTCCCGGTTAGTGAAAGCCTTCCCTTCCGCGGACAGACTGGACAACTTAGACCAGGTCCTCCGCCCCTTCCTGACAGACCAACCCAGGAGGGCAAAGGACTGGCAGAAACTAATAGGTCACCTTGTGTCCCTGGAGAAACTGGTCCCCCAGGGCAGGCTAAGGCTCAGGGAGGTCCAATGGAACCTGAAGGAGAACTGGAGCAAAACAGATTCCCCCCACAGAGTGGTTCCGGTGTCTCCGAACACGAAACGGGTCCTGGAATGGTGGAGCTGCAGGACGAACACACTCAAAGGGATGCCCTTTGCAGCCGACCCTCCGGAGATGCTCCTGCTCACGGACGCGTCGAAGGAGGGGTGGGGTGCTCATCTCTTAGGGAAATCAGCAAGAGGAAACTGGACAGCCCTAGAGAAGTCCCAGCAGATCAACGTTCTAGAGTTGAGGGCAATGCAAAGAGCGTGCCTGGAGTTTGTACACCTACTCCGGGGAAACACCATTGCGTTGATGTGCGACAACGCCACGGTAGTAGCTTACATAAAGAAGCAGGGAGGCCTACGGTCGAAGGAGCTGTGCGTCCTCACATTACAACTTCTGGAATGGGCCGAAGTAGAGCAGATAAGAATATCAGCGAGGTTCATCCCAGGGAAGAAGAACGTCCTCGCCGACGGCCTCAGCAGGATGGGGCAAGTGGTAGGATCCGAATGGTCTCTGCACCCAGAAGTAGCCAGGTCCATCATTCAGAAATGGGGTTCGCAGGTGATAGACCTCTTCGCAACAAGGCTAAACAGGCAGCTCCCAGTGTTCTGTTCTCCTGTTCCAGACCCAAAAGCGGCGTTCGAGGACGCCTTCCAACATCCGTGGGCCAATCTCGACGTGTAAGCTTTTCCCCCCTTCGGGATGCTCAGGCAGGTCCTCAACAGGGTGAGAAGGACAAGCATCCTACAGATGACTTTGGTAGCGCCCTGGTGGCCGGGGAGAGAGTGGTTCGTGGACCTAAGGGAACTAACACAACAGCTGCCTTGGCCCCTTCCGGACAGGCCAGATCATCTTTGGCAACCACAATTCCAAATGTTCCACGAGAATCCTCAGTCCCTCCGCCTTCACGCGTGGAGGCTATCGAGCGTCTCCTGAGGAGGGAAGGCTATTCGTCGAGTACAGCAACGAGGATGTTGGGCTACCTGAGACGATCATCGACAGCTGTATACCAGACTAAGTGGGTCACCTTTACCAAATGGTGCGCCACTAAGAACATCAGACCCCTGAAGGCCTCCATCCCGCAAGTAGCGGACTTCCTAGTTTACCTCAGGGATGTGGTCAACTGTCCATTCCAGCCATCAAGGGAGTCCGCGCGGCTTTGGGCCAAGTTTTTCTCCTGAAGGGTGTAGATCTGGGTAACTCCAGACATATCTCAATGCTCATTAAAAGCTTTGAGCAATCATGCCCCCCGCTAGCTGTGAAAGTGCCTCAATGGGACGTGGCAAGGGTCCTAAAAATGTCCAAGCCTCCGTTTGAGCCCCTGAAAGACATCGTGGACAAGGATCTCACTCTCAAGACAGTTTTCTTGCTGGCGTTGGCTTCAGCTAAATGGGTAGGCGAGATTCATGGTCTGTCCTGCGAAGTTGCTCACTCGAAAGGTTGGCGGAAAGTCACGTTCAAGTTCGTCCCTTCCTTCGTAGCCAAGACCCAGAACCCTGCCGTATGGGACCCCAGGTTTGAGGGTTTCTCTATTCTGGCAATCCCCCGGTCGTACGACGTGAAGGATTTGCGCCTATGCCCTGTCAGGACAGTGAGGAAATACTTGGAAAGAACAGCAAGACTCCGGCCCGAAATCAAGCGTCTTTTTGTTTCCACTGGCCTCGTGAATTAGCCAGTCTCGAAGAATACCATCTCCTAGTTACGGCAGGTCATCATCAGGGCCTACAGTAAGGCGGGAATCCCCCTGCCGGGAAAACCCAAGCCCCATGACATTAGGGGCATGAGTACTACGTTGGCCTTCGAGAAAAATATGGCAGTGGGCCAGATCTTAAGGGCAGGCACCTGGGCCAACCAGTCTACCTTCACGGCTCATTATTTGAAGGACTATTCAAGAAGATCCCTGGACGGGTTCTCAATAGGTACCATCGTTTCAGCGCTCCAAACGGTTTAAAGGCATAGCCTCAGTGATAACCGCGGGTAACAAGCACAAGCGACACAGGTTCATTCCTTAAACCCCCTTGTACTTCCTTTCCCCCTTTTTTCCGCTTCAAGTGGGCTCTGTGAGGGCCCTGAGCCAGAGACGAGTACCTCAACAAGAGGAAGACATGAACCCTAGGATTTCTTGCACAGGTGAGTATTTTTCCTAACAGAACTTACCTCGAACTACTTTCGGGTAATGGCCCACCCTGCCTTCCCCGAGTGTCCCCTGGTTTTCTGAGAGACCTTAGCAACCAGAACTTACTGGAGGTCGAGACCTGAGCAAGCATGCTCTCTGACCTGGGGTTAGCCTCAGGGCGCGTATCCCTCCGCTTGAGGTTACCCCTCATAGAAAATGGGTTTAGGGTAAACTACACAAAACTATGGTCGGATGGGAGGAGATCCCAGATACTCCTAAGAAAGTAGTTCGAGGTAACTACTGTTAGGAAAAATACAAATTACCTAAAATGACCTGTATGACACATTGTACAACCTCATTATTGACAAGCTGCCTTATCTGTTGTAAAATAATCACCAGTTGCATAAAATGACTAAAAATTAATTATTTCTTTACTCTATTGAGGATTATATGACTTTATCCTCCAGTAGATACCCTTGGGTTAACATCTGTCTTGAAACATTTTCCTGTTCTCCTTCACTCCTCATTGCCAGCACCCCTATAAAAGTATTGCATAGGTGACAATGTTTGGTAAGAAATGTGGTCCATTTGTTTTATGAAGTTGAAGTGAATTCAACATCTCTTGACCTCATTTAATTGCAGAGGGGGTATACGAATGTCTGGTAAGCATAGAAATAAAAATTTGTAATTGAAATTCCTTTTTCCATGAAACTCGCCTGAATATCTTATGGCAGCATCCCAAACTTAAGCATGAGGGGAAGTGAGGGAAAGAACCTAACCAAACCAATAACAACCAAACTTTTCTCACCTTAAATATATTTTTGTTCCTACATGAATATAAACCATTATCTTTTAATATAGGAGAATAGATACAGAGAAGCTGAAAGATGGTAGTTAAAATTATAATTAAGTATAAATAACCGACAGGTAATTAATTTTCGTTACTTGGCAGACCGACTGTCCACTTAAGAGATTTCAACTGTCAGTGAGAGGACACCTCTCTGGCTGGAACTAATATTTGGTAGAATTTTTCTTTTTTCTTTTCCTGCATGTTTGCTCAAGAGATTGTTTTCTTCAAGGATGCCGCCCGTTATGCGGAAATGTCTAGGGGTATTGTGTCAAGGGCATGCTTGTTACCAAATTTCCACTTGTGATCATTGTTAGGAGTAGCTATCCTAGTGGGAGGAGGAAGAAGCCTAAGAGTGACTCTTCACCTTCGGGGTCATCTTTGAAGTCGAATAATGCCCAGGCAGTTTGTTCCACCCCTAGTACTCTTTCATCCGACATCTCCTTTGGCTGCCTTCAGGGGGTTGCTAATTGAGTAAGAGTAGTTGTCCTTTAAGCTTAAGGCAAGGCCTGGGGCAGAGGTGCTCTTCAAGGAGTCATTGCTCTATCCTCTGGCGGAGATAGAGGCAGCAGTTTATAAGTGGCGAAGAGACCCAGGACTCCATCCTTTAAGGGCCAGTGACCTTTCATCTGCTCCAAAACTTTGATGCCAGTAAAAGGAAACCAGCCCAAAAACTCGCATGCAGCAGGAGCATTACCTCAACAATCCATCTTCCAGAGCCCATCTACACAGTCTTTCTCCTCTCGTCAGAACCAGGGTCGAGGAACAGGTAGGGGGATAGGTAGAGGAAAGCTGCTTCGATAGGGAAAGCGTTCCTTCCATTCTAACTCCGGTGGGAGGCGATGCTTACCGCCCCGGTGGGGTTCTCATGGAGCAGAGAGATGGATGGTGGAGGTCCTCCGACTCAGATACCTCCTACTGTTCATCCTTCCCCTCCTTTAATTCATCTTCTGGTGACTTAGTGCCAGGGGTCGGTAAAAGATCTTGCCCTAGAGTGAAGTACTGAGCATGCTGCTGAAGGTCAACAACTCCTCCCCAGACTTCTTCACTCTACTCTTTTTGTAAGGAAGGAGTCTGGAATCCAGTCATTGCCCTCTTAGCTCTTAAACACCCTTCAAGATAGAGAGAGACAATGGCCGTGATCAGGCAGGCGATAAGACTGCAGGATTACATTATGACTGAATCCGAGATGTTTACTTTCAGATCCCTGTTAACTTTCCCTCTTTAAAGTATTTCCAGTAAGTGGTAACAGGCAAGGTTTTTCAATTCAAGGTTCTTTGTTTCAGCCTGTTAAACACCCCAGGTCTTCGCAAGTGTCTTCAAACTAATATCCTCATGGGCTCACGCCATTGGGATTTGTCTACTCTGCAACTTGGACGATTGGTTGACTGGCAGAATCGGAGGAAGAACTCCTCTTTCCGAGACAGGTCTCTCGTTATGTCATGATAAAATGAAGTCTGAGCTATCAATAATAAAAATTTTTGTCAAATTGAGGCAATGTGGTTGGTGGTAGTCCAACATCTATTTAAACCTTAGAGCAATTACAGTATTGTCTCTATGCCCAAAAGGTGTTACAATGATCAATTGTCAGTGTCAACAGTTCAATTCAGTTAAGTACTGTACTGAAAGGCTGAAGACTATGTGCTCGCCAATCCATTCTGGGAATAATTTCTTCTCCATAGAATATGAATGCTCAAATGCATAACGCCTTCGAGAATTATTAATTGGGAGGAAGATGATTAATCTGGCTGTGAAGGGTTTCATTACATGTCTGGAAAAAATTTTTTGGTACTGAAAACTATGAGGGGTCAAGAGTAACCTGCCTCTGGTTAACAAATGTGGTTGTGGTTGGCCAAAGCAAGGACCAATCACAGACCATGTCATCAGAAGCACAGTGCCGAGCAATGACACTCCTTCATCCTGGTAAAATGTGGGGTAGGCACTCAAACTACTATTACATAGCCCATGCCATGATCAGCACTGATTAGCGAGGTGGTCGTACATGCCATGATCAGTACTGATCAATTAGGTGATAGACCATGCCAGAACAGGTCACAGGCCCCACAGGTGACTGCCCGAGGCACACGTCATTGGCTGCATAGCTGATCGACGTGGCCAATCTATTACCTCAGACATGTAAAACTGAGGGAGCAGCTCCACTGAACCCATGTATTGGTTTCCTAATCAGCACAGTGTTGGGTAATGAGCGAGAAGTGTCTCCTCTCAAAAGAGATCAAAGATCACTTGAAGTCCCAGGGGACTTCTTTCATTCTGCCTTCCTGGACTACAACTTCCTCTTCTATTTCCAAGAAGAATATTGAAGAGTCAGGAGAAAAAGATAGCTTCACACAACAGTGTGTTTACTTTCAATTGTTCAGGAGTTAGTGTTCAGTACTTCATCAGGTACTGGTGCAAATAGCAATCAATGTTGCACCTCTCTTGCCTTGTTCACTAATCTTGAAGGTAACGGTTGGTGAAAAAACACTGTGGTAACTAAGGTGGCAAGAGGTAGCTGTTACACCAAACTAACAATCACTAAATATGCTCTGCAAGAGCACAACGAGTAACATGAACAATACCTCTGTTGGTCTACCATTCAGTGCTGGTGATTGGTCTGGGTAGGACAATACATCTGCAACTGATAAAACAGTAGTGGCTGTCACACCAGGTGACCCTCAAGGGTACTGATAAATGAGTGAGCCCCATATTGACACTAGCAGGTACCATATGGTATGGAGATTGGCTTGGGTAGGACTGCTCACCTGCAACTGATGAAACAATGGTGGCTATCACACCACAATCATGATTGCTAACAGACCCTGAAGCTATCAGTTGATGACCGAGCTTTGAATTGGTACAGTGTGATGCACAACGATAAGGAATAATTCTTTACCACAGTAGAATCAGGAAAGGTGGATGCATAGGCCCCATCTTCCCAGCCTTAGGGCGTTGGTTTTCGGTCCAAGAAAGTTAGACCACTCGCCTGCACCCGATGCAACAGCTGTAACTGTAACACTGGCTCGCATTTTGCTTGATTGACACAGAAGGTACCAGTTAGCAGGTGACTACTGTCGCTCCCTCCCGAAGGAGAGCAATCACCATTAGTCCCTAGTGAAAGGCCTCAAAGGAATATGCTGTAAGAGCGTTCAAAAGACTGGTCATAACCATGTCTCCTGAAAAGACGAGGTAGACCGACTCGCACACCACTAAGTGCCATCCCTAGCACAAAAGGATGGTAAGATTGTGTTACCCGATTAAAATCACAGCTGTGAACACTGCTTAAACACGGGAACCACATCTACCACAACCTTGATTAATAACGACAACTAAAGCTTACTCTACGTATTCTACCTAACACCAATAATGGAAACATTCTGGCAGTACCTTATCTCAGAAAGCCAAACAAAATAGATTTTACCAAGTAATTGCACTGATATAAAAACATACTAACTTTGTTCTAGTGCACTAACTGAGTATAATACATATAAAATGGGCCAAGTCAAATAGTTGCCAACAGTAAGAGCTAATCTTTACTAAATTGACAAAATAGTTTCATAAATAATTTTGAAAGGCAAGAATCCCTCGTTAATAAGAAATGTTACAATCTAGCCATGGTCTCAATCATTGTTTAGCACATTTTTATACTCTGCCTACCTCTTTCGGTCATTCACAAATGCTAAAGGTTGCATGTAATTTGTATTGAACAGAAAATCTAATGCATTACAATCTCATTTTATTCCCTTCCTAACCAACCTTTTTTGGAAACTATTCCCCAAAAATGTCATTTCTTGTATTTTAATTCTTCTAATATATATTTTTAAATAAATCTAGAATTGCCCATGAATGAATCTTGTACAATAAATCTGATACAATACAAAACTCACCAGTCACCGACTGTCTTCAGATATATACTGATGCAACAGGAATCCAAATTTTACTGTATCATCATATCTAGGTTATCACCTATGGGAAGAAAAAAGTTATACTATAAAACAAAATGGATGCATTTCAACCCGTGACTTGCAAGCTGTTCATGTATAAGACATACAATACCGTTTTTTATCATCTTGAATTGATAATTTATTGTACTAAAGTCACTCTTAGGATAATAAAATTACATCTTTACCAATTTTCTATTTATTACAATATCTTTGGAATGAATTTCCACAGTTTCTCACAACCTCCAAGTCTCATTTTTATTAAGAATCTTATTACAGGTACAAAAACAAATATTGTACTGTAATGCATAAAAACTAATTTGATTATATTTTTTTCAAGGTTTGAGAGCCTTTATTTTTCTAAAGAAAATATTAAAACTAATTATTCCAACCACAAGTGTAATAAAAAAAAAAAAGCCCTAATGACTTTCAAAATATTTTTATAGTAGTTTAGTCATACAAGATACCATACACAATTATATAAAAATTTGACAATCCTACCACATCTGACTTTATTAATTACGGTAGTACTGTATTCTAAAAGCCATAGCCGATGTCTTCGCTAAATGTGATTTTTTCAATACAATTCTAGCAACAAAAATGGCACAAATAGCTATGATTAAAGAATATCACTTCTTAGAAGATCTGGATATCTTTATGCAAAATTACTTTATACCACACACTACTGACAAAGTTGAAACATTTAAAAATCTTAAATTACAGACTAGATGTCAATATAAAATTCTGGAAAGGATTGTACAGGTGGCCAAGAAATGTTAGTAAGGTCTTTCTAAATTATAGCATTGCTATAAGAGAAAAATACAGTCCGCAAAAAAACCTTAAAAACAAGTCAATGTGATCTTGATCTGAACTTATATTAAAATTATCCTAAATTTAAACACTCAACAAGAAAGGAAGTACTGTCCTCACAAGCAAATATAAACAAAGAATAACTGTAAATAAGTACTTTACTATGAAAAGGAAAACGACCAACCATTGAATTTGCAAATACAAGAGTATATTCAAAATTAACAAGTTACAGAGATGTATGTTGTGAGGATACCTCTCAAGGAAATTATTTATTTTATAAGCATAAAGGGAAGGGGGGGGGGAGAGAGAGAGAGAGAGAGAGAGAGAGAGAGAGAGAGAGAGAGAGAGAGAGAGAGAGAGAGAGAGAGAGAGAGAGAGAGAGAGAGAGAGAGAGAGATGGTACCCTGGTTACTGTGATAGTACTACAGTATTATTTTGGAGGGGGAAGGGGAATAAGTAGAGTTTGGCTGTATGGGATGGGGACGATAGGGTAGGAGAAGAGTAGTGTACAGTACTGTAGGTAGAGGGGGTCGTGAAGGAATATCCGATATGCTGAGTGAGAAAAGCAGCGACAGGTAAGTCTAGATTCGAATACAGTAAGTATGTAACAGTTGACGAAACTTTAAAAGATTTTAAGATAAAAGAAGTGTGAATAACAAATGAAGAGATAAATACAAAGGAAATGGAAAAGAATGAAGATTGGGAGAAGAAAAGTTACATAACACACTAAAGTTTTTTTCCATTCCAGTTAAATCTTTAATGGCAAAGCTGAGGGGTGGAGATTTATCACATACAGGAAGGAATTAGATCATACCAAAAATTAAAATAAGCTAAAAATGATTAGATAAAAACGATAAAAAGGATGGAAAATAATGGGATGGATAAATCAAAATTTAATGTATGAAAAGATAAAAATTTTATCAAAGTAATAATTGAACGTGTAAATAACCAATAAAATGAAATGCTTTTATCAATGTCTTGGGGCTATGAAGAAAATAGAAAAAAAATTAAAAGTACTGTACTGTAGTTTATTTAATGCTCAAGATCATTTAGGGATTAGTTGATGAATTGTGTAAAACACACAATTTTAATGATAAAAAAATATTTTTATACTGTACTTGCCTAATGTTCAAATTGCTTTTACTCGAAGCTGTGTTGATGTCTACGAAAAAATAAATATTTTTCGCTCTCCCCTCCACCTTGCTAAATATCTCCCCCTCTGGGATCAACCACACCATCTGGCAATTGATGGCCATTAACTTTTCAGTGATATAAAGTAATTCTTTTTCAGTAATAAAACTAGAAAATCCCATCATTAATTTCTTGCTATCACTGATCAGTGGCGAGGAGAGGGGCATGTATATGAATATCAAACGAGTATAAGAATAAATTTTATTAAAATTGTTTATTATGAAACTCCCCTGATGTTCATATTGCCAATTCCCACAAAGATGAAGGTGGGATAGTGAAAACATTCTAGATTAATATATCTTTCCACCACTTCGAGATTAGTTTAAAATGTAAACAGCGCCAATCCCAAATCAACTTTTAATCACTCGCGTTCCCCCATTTGATTCCAATTCTATATCCACTTCCTTTCTTTCAAAACTAGTCTTATACAATATAGAAAAAAAAACAAGAAAAATAAAGATTATATAACTTGAACCAAGTTTAAGCAAATAAAGAAATTCTTATTTAAGCCATATCTCTCATGGTTACCATACTCCTTATTTACACCATATCTCTCATGTTTACTACAATTAATGTGCTGTAAATTTAGTGATAAAAACAGCTTCTTTCCAAAAATTTTCCACAGAAGCAGCTGAACTACCACTTTGTGAATCTAAACTTTCATGTCCCGACTTGGGATTCAACTTGCTGTATGACCTTGTCACCGAACTTAACCAGAAATAAAATGTCAATATAGGAAAGATTACCTTAAAAAGTCTAAATTCATAGCTTCAAGAACCGATTTTGAATATACCTATATAGTCATCTAACAACTTGCATCTCTGATGTATTACCACCTTTCCTCCCAAAAAAGAATATGTAGCTCATTATATAACCTTTAGTGTAAAGACAAGAGGTTTTGAAATTAAGTAGTGACATCATATCCCCTTTTCCATACTCAGTCTCATTACCTGTATTCTATTTAGGCTTGTATTTGATACTAATGTTAATAGCCAATCTGTTAATGGTAAAAGAAAATGTTATCTCACAAACTTTACACTTCTAATTCTTAAGGCAGAAAACCTTTAAAAATTTAACAATTCCTATATTACCTTAATCCCTACTGATAATTGTAGGGCATTTAAAATAAAATGCTTGAATATATTCTCACCCCTGAAAAAAAAAAGTTATACTAAGATACAGTGCTCTATCAGATTAGCTTCTCAAGTACGATGCAACCATTAACATTGAATAAATACTTAAATTCAAGAAGCAAATATAATAAAATTACAAAATTAGAGAAATACAAGACTAAATTCAACTATCTTAAGGTCATAAAGACCGCAAGATGTTGCCTGCTTGAAAGACACATGCACGAAAGAACTACTACTGTACTAGTAATGCTATCACTAGACATACTAGCCCCAAAAATGCCAAATAAAAGATTCATATCGTTTTTCTTTTGGTGTGCGAGGAACTGCCAACTGTAGAATCGGGCAAATCCATTGTGATGGGTTCCATTAAATAAATTTTTCTATTCAAATCATATAAAAATAGAAACCTCCCCAATATTGTGCTAATGAAATTGCTCTTTAAATACTACAAGGATAGTTATCCAACTGCAAAATTATTCTAGTTATATACATAATGGATCTCCTAGGTTTGTGAATATTTGTCTTTTAATATCTATTTTCTTCTTACCAGTTCCCTTATGAAATAGGATACACTAGTCATAAGTAAAAAATGTCTAACGTCCAATATAAACCCTAACGGGTACCAATTACAATGAGCACACTTTAGATAGTAATAAAGTTTACTCTACTAATTTATTTTGCTGAAACACCCCTGAATCAGCATTTTACTTTGTTAAAATTAATTACTTCAGCATTTCCTGATTACCTTTCCGATGTCTTCAATTCTACCATGCTCAAATGTTCACCTCATTTGGGATTCCATATTTTTCCAAATAGATTTATAATAATCTTTAGCATACAAACAAAAAAATCTTAAATTCAATTGAAGGATTGTATGCCAAACTATCAAGAACTGAAACCAACACAAACACCTTTAAAGTTTCTTGGGCAACTGTACATCCAGTAATAAGAGAAATAATCTTAGTGCTCATTAAAACATAATAAAAAACTATAAAAGAAATAAAAATACAGTCAAATTATTTACATATGAACAAATTATCTACAATTTCCTTCTTAACCATACCAATATGGGTTTTTGACGGTCATGTCCACTTGCTATCAAGAACCCCATGCTGAACCACGAGGTGTATCAGAATCGCCCCATTCCCAGTCTTCCTCGGCCTGTTTCACTGGTGGAGGAATGCTGTTCAAATCCTCCCAAGTGTCACATGCCCATTGGTTTTCATCATATTCAGATAAAATCTTGTAATGATTGACATCAACGGTGTCCTCCCCTTCCCTCTTTTCTTCCTCTTCTGAGGAGTCATGCCACAAGACAGTCTTTCCTTGCCATGTTTCACCATCTCCCCTACAATCATAGCATTCTTGTTCAACTGTAGATCTGAAATAAGATAAGTTATATAACAAGTAAAGGATCAATGGAAAACAAAAATTTCCCTTGGCTACAAATACAGAAAAGAGGTTTGAATCATACTTCATGAATTTTGCAAAGTGGTACCTAAACAACATTTAATCTTTTAAAGTGGTACTTATTTAGTAGGCTGTGTGTACAAGTAAAGTCCTGGATGGAAAATTGCCAGATAAAGCCTGACTGAATCTATTCATCGAAATTTAAATATTTTACCAACTGCACAAAAATCAGTGTTTTTACCCCTAATATATTTTCTCTCTCTGTGTCTCTCGATGGCCTTTTTAGGATTTATCACTTCCTCAAACACAGTGTTCTCATCATTGGCTTATTTACTTCCTTTTATTCTACCAGCATTTTACCATGTTTTAATTTGCCTTTTTATCAACACTATTTAAATTGATACACGCGGTACTGTGGACCTCATTCCTTTATCCTAGAACTAGATCCTAGGCTAGCTTCCAACCATTAGAATTTTTTTTTTTTTTAATGAAAATAGCATGCTAAAATATATAAGGTTTCTTGGACAAAACTACAAAAATAAATTTGCAATGGCAAATGTTTATTGGACTGTAATTGTGTGAGCTAAAACTCTGGTGTGCTAAATTGGTATGCAATAAATCAAGAACACACAGCACAATGCTGTCTATATCATTCAAAAAGAAATGCAGAGAATTTTTTGAGTTTCAAGTACAGTATATGACAGTGTATTTTTTTTAACAATGACATTTTTAACTGTATCAGTTAATTTCAACTATAATTTGGTCCTTATTTCTAGTTGGCTTCCATTTATATTTATCCTAGATAAATTGTTTTTGCATTGATTATGAAAAATGAACAGTATACGTAATTCAACAGTGATTGAAATTTCCTACGAGTTACCTTATCTATGCCTATAAATATTAAATGCCACTACACAAGAAAAAAAATATAAAAGTACCACAATTTACAACTTACCTTATCAAATTAAATGGTATTTCTCTCTCAGCTTCTAAATTTATCCATGCTGAAAGAGACACCATGTCTATAATTGCATATCTTTGTCTAACTATAGGAAATGTATATTCATTTGTACCGGAGCTCTTCTTTATCTCTTCTTCTTTATTAACATGAAGACAATGAAAAATTGGAGGGCCAAAGTCTTTCTTTGAGTTATGGTGATCACCATTTAAGGGTATTGGCGACCAATCACAGTGGTCACTGTTGCCGTCACATTCTCCATTCTTATTTTTCTCCTCTACTCCATTTCTCCAGTCTAAACAATAATTTTGATTGCCTTCACCCAACTGGAGATAGTTGACTAGAGAATGAAATCTGTGAAGAATGAAATGCCTGTCTTTTTCTTCTGCTGTACGGCTATCAACTGGGTACGATACTTCAGATATTATTTGTGAACTTTCTCTCGGCACCAATATATCATAATGACAATTCAACAGTTGATCATTTTCAAAATTTCCCTTGCTGTCTAGAGCAACACTATTCAGAGCCAAAGCTAAAGATTCTTCAATGTCAGATGTCGATCGAATGAAAACAGCCATTTGTGTACAATATGTATCGTGTGGTCCAAGACCACATCCAGATATCTGTACACTGTAATAGGAGGTGTCTTGAATTATTCCATGGCACCTGATAAAGAGAAAACTATCAATAATCACACTCATTATTTCTCTAACTTACTTTGCAGGACAGAGCCTAGAAGAGGGCTGAAAGGGCCGGGAAAGCAAACATTTGAGCAAAGTACTTGGGAAAATTAAATAATACCAAGGTTTACATAAATTCACTCTGGCCCAGTACTCGAATAACTGGTATTCAAGAAAATGGCACCCTGAAAAACAATATAAAAAATAACAATTTAATTCATACTCTGGTTCAAATCTAGCAGCTAAGCACTCAGAAATGTACTGTCCTTGGCAAATATCACTATTCAGTAATAAAGATTTTTAAGAAGACAACTTGGTTTTTGTAGATACAGTAAAATTAACTTAATCATAAATGTTTAATAAAAAAGGGATTTTCTTAGGAGTACCTGGAAATCTCCTCTCATCCGACCAGAGTTTTGTGTAGTTTACCCTACTTACGTTTTCTGTGAAGGCTAACCAGGCGGAAGGATACGTGCCCTGAGGCTAGTCCCGGGTCAGGGAGCGTGCTAGCTTGGGTCTTGACCCTCAGCAAGTTCTTGGTGGTTTAATTACTTAAAAGGGTCAGGAAGACACTCTGGGATGGAAGGGCGGGCCATTACCCGAAAGTAGTTGGAGGTAAGTATGTTAGGAAAAATACAAATTACTTGAAATTTGTGATTAGTTCCACACTTAAGGAGGTGGGAGTGTCCTTCTTTGTCCTTCTTGACCCCTAGATCTAGCTAAGCAGGATGCAATGGAACCTAGATAGGGGGCTAGGTTCAGAGACTGACAGAAAACGAAACGTATACACAAAGAGCTCATGTTAGTGTCTAAGTAACTCACCTGTCCAAGAATTCCTCAGAGACATGTCCTTTGATGATTTTGTGACTTGAGGTCTTGTGCAGGCTCTACCAGAGTCCAAAGGAAAAGAGGGGGAAGGAAGAACAAGGGGTTTTTAAGGAAACGAACCTGTGTCTCATGGTCTTACTACCCACGATTGTACCTGGGGCTACACCGTTAAATCGCTTGGAGCGCAGAGATGACTGTTCCTATAGAGAACCCGTCTAGGGACTTTCTTGAGCATTCCTTCAGGTAGTGCGTTGTGAAGGTAGACTGGTTAGATCAGGTGCCTGCTCTTAGGATCTGCGCCACTGCCATGTTCCTTTCGAAAGCTAGGGAGGTACTCAGACCCGTAATGTCATGGGACCTGGGTTTTCCCGGCAGGGGAACGCCCGCACTGCTATAGGCCCTGATAATCACCTGTCTTAGCCAGAAGGAGATAGTGTTCTTTGAAACCGGCTTTTTCACTATACCTGTGGAGACAAAAAGGCTCTTGATACCAGGACGGAGATTAGAAGTCCTCTCCAGGTATTTCCTTATGGCTCTGACAGGACACAACCTCAAGTCGTTCGGATTGCCCGAACGAGGAATTGCTGGTATTGAGAAGCCCTCAAACTTAGGATCCCAAACTGCTGGATTCTGGGTCTTAGCTACAAAAGTCGGGACGAACTTTAAGGAAATCTCACGCCAACCCTTCGCGTGTGAGACCTCGTAAGACAGTCCGTGAATCTCGCCCACTCTCTTAGCTGATGCCAGTGCCAACAGGAAGACAGTCTTGAGGGTGAGGTCCCTGTCCACTATGTCTTTCAGGGGTTCGAACGGGGGTTCACTTAACATCTTCAGGACCCTCGCCACATCCCACTGCGGCACACTGACGGCTTGAGGGGGACATGCTTGTTCGAAGCTCTTGATGAGCATTGAGATATGTCTCTAGGAACCCAGATCGATGCCCTTCAGTAGGAAGACTTGTCATAAAGCTGCACGCATTCCTTTGATGGCCGGGATCAACATACCGACTACATCCCTGAGATGTGCCAGGAAGTCCGCATGTCCGGAATAGAGGCCCTCAACGGCTTGATGTTTCTGGAGGAGCACCACTTCGTAAAGGTGGTCCACTTAGCCTGGTACACCGCTGCCGATGAACACCTCAGATATCCCGACATCCTTTCGGCCGTTCTAGCTGAATAGCCTTCCTTCCTCAGGAGACGCTCGAAGGTGGAGGGATCGAGGATTGTCGTGGAACCTTTAGAAGTGGGGTTGCCCCAGCAGGTCTGGTCTGTCTGGAAGAGGCCACAGAGTAGGAATACCTTAATATGTCAGTGTAGAACTTGGCAGAAGCAATTGAAAAGTGCCATTTGCCACTAATGTTATGATCACTGAAGCATAAGCACAGGGAAAACAAGCTTGTGGGGCCGATGGCACAAGTCCAAGCAAGTAGAGACCGATGAGCGTTTATCCAGTTGTGTGGAGGAGGGTTAGTAGCCTCAAAAAGAAACTTTTTCCAGTACTTACTATTTAATAAACTTGCATAGTTACTCTTTTCTTGGACCCTAACACACTATTACTGTATATGGAAAGAAAAATCAAAATACCTTACAAATATAAGCCAGGCTTGCCAATTCCCTGTCCAAGTGATTAAGTTGCACTTTTATATGAAACATTCATAAGCTTCTAAAATATAAAATATAATTTGCAGGCAAACCAAACAATTCACAACTTCTTCAATAACCCAATTTTGGATATTTTTCATATCTTATCAACAGTTTGGGGCATACACTATATATATAACTTGAGAGTATAAATTAAGTGAAGGGGAAACCTTACCCCAGAGTGCTAAGCTTTAAATGGAAGAAAATTATTGACATGTTTATCGAGTCAATACCCACCTATCATATTCGGTCACCATCTCTATTTCAGAACATATATATCGTACACTTATGAACATACACAAATATAATCACTTCAGAATACTGTAGTAACATTGTATGGTTAAAACAGTAGCTTACCAATTTCTGAATTCCTCTCCACTCCATTCAAACTTGTGGTCCCAATGTCGAAATGTTCCAGGAACAAAGTCTGGGATATACTGATTAAAATCTGAATTTGGAGTTGTAACAATGACAAGCTTTGGTCTCAACCTCTTGAACACATTGTCAACTAGGCGAGGAAGTTCTGAAGGATACATGTGTTCTATTCTGCAACATGATAAATTATTAGACATTTTCAAAGTATTAATTTTATGTCATCAATGTTACTTAAAAGATATGATAGTGTAAAATAATAAATAAAGCTAAACACTAAACCCGAGATTCACAAAGGGGTCTGCACATTATATAAAATCCAACAGGCTACTCATGTTGTATAATAACTTGGAAGTATGCTACATATATTTTCCCATTCTACAATTCACATAAAAATGAAGGAAGACTCCAATGTACCTAATAAACTTTGCACTTTTTAAAAATATGTACTGCATCCATTGTCTATACTGTAAAGTATAAAATTTCTTAAATCAGTTTTGATCTTATTCAGGATTTCTCATGCAATAGTTTTTTGTCTACAAAAAATTAAACTTCTTTATATATTAAAAAAAAAAAAAAAAAAAAAAAAAAAAAAAAAATTCAATACATGTAAATAATTTTGAGTGTCAACCCACTTTAGAAAAATTATGATAATTGATGAGCCAAACAGTCTGGCACATGTGCAAATATTACCTTTCTAGTCATTATTAGTAAACAGAAGCAATATTTACAAAATGTCTCATTCCATTGTGATAGCATTGTATGACCAGGAAGAGGGTATTTTTGTTAAAATAAAAGTTTTATTAAAAATTACTTCTAAAAATTGCATTTGCTTTACGGCAAAAGCCATTACTTTAACATTGCCTGGATCCATTATTTACAGACAGAAAATATGAATAGGACCTAAAGAGACAAGGAAATGAACCAAGACAGAAGATGCGGTATGCAGCTGGAGTGGAATCCTGTTAAAGCCAATGATGGAACATAAGTTATATACATTTGCATGACTTCATTAAATGCACAGACTTATTAAAATGGCATAAAAAAGGGAGATGTCTGAATCTAAATGTCTAGCAGGAACCAAGCTGTGATCGCTAAGATAATAAGGAAGATAATTTTCTGCAACAAAAGCTTATCCTGCTGCATCTAAGCAACCAAAGGAGTTGGGAAAGATGTCTTGAAAACTCTCACAGCACAGTAAGTAGTCTTCCCTTTGAGGCAAGGCCACACACTGAAATGAATCAATATTTCCAAAGTCACAGTTAGTGTAGTAAACCTAGTTTTAGGATAAGAATATTCACTTAGTAGGATAATCATCCGAGATATGATACGAAACAATATCGCCTTCTAAACTAAAGAGGTGAACAAACAAAGCTTCACTACCCTGCACAAAGCAAGGCAGAAGGGAGGGAGTGTCCTGGAGATCACAAAGCACCTCCCCAAATCTCTTTTTCCATTTATCAACTAATTTTTTTTTGGGGGGGGGTTAAAGTGAAGTATGGTATCCAAAGACTTTGTACCAGAGTATTAATAAGTAGACTTGCCCATTCCAGGACAACTGTCTACAACCATGCAAAATCTATGAACACGTGCACAAATTCTCATGAGTAAGAAAAAACTAACATGTCTGACTCTTACCTCACAAGGGTTAACTGAAGAACACTGGCTGCCAGACAACCCACTATTCTGCTTCTCTTAAAGGAACTAGTTGACTTGTTCCTTGTCTCCAGGCTACCTATGTAAGGGTCATGAATATGCCCAGTGCCACATGAAATTTTGAACCGGTTGGATTTGTTTCATGTGTTTAATAAATACTATGTCCTGAAATTGCATGTTTGCAAAGTGCACCAGTGAAGAGGCAATTTTTCTCACATGGGTTTAAGATATTTGACAGAATAAGAAAGCTTAATTATGGAGGTCATGAAAATATGGATTGCTACTGCTTTAAAGGAATTGTTGGTCTGGATATTTTTAAACAAAATACCTTCTGAAAACTATCTCTAAATATAATTTCAAGGTTGACACAGGACAAACGTTGCTATCTCATGACTTAAGAGCCAAGATGTAAAGTGAATCTAGTCTCTAAACAGGTTTTTTGTTTTCGACTAGAAAAAGAAGACCATGGGTCAAAACTAGAAGATACCCAGGGTCTATTATAATGAAATCCTGGTCTCAATAACTCTTGCACCCATGGCTAAAGATATTGAAAACGATAGTTACATTGAATGGAGGAATCATCTCATTTAGCAAAAAACTTGACACCCCTATCCAGAAACCACAGGAATGGGTAGAGATGGTTTTATGTAATGTAAAAAACTAGGAGATCTTATAAAACATGTCCAAGTCTAGATCCACGTCAAAGGAATGCTAGCGAGGTTTTGCTAAAGCCAATTTATATGACAGTACAAGTTGATAGCTGGAGCTTCCTTTCCTAAAAGAGGAGGGCATAAAGGAAGTCAAGAAATCTGGCATTATCTGGTCAGGTGACCTAATCATTAGAAAAACCATCCACGTCTTCCACACAAACATTGTTACTGTCTTATGAATGAAGACCTATAGCAACTCCTCAAATTTGTTAAATTGTGGGCGAAGAAATTTCTCTCAAATCTACAGAATAAAAAATCCAAGCATGAAGGTTTTGAATCAGAAAGGAGGAAGGCAAATGTAATCCACATTCCTACTTTCTCATACAGCTGTTAGACCGAAGCGGGTGTATTCTTAGTCTCAGCTGCTGAAGCAGTGGCTACCAAGGGCTGTTGGGCCAATGTGGTGCCATTAGCACAGCTAGCCCTAAAAAATCCTGAACAATATTCAAAACTTTTGAAATAATATCCAAAGGAAACCTAGATCAATGACCATTTGTTCCAATCCATTTTCAGAGCATCTCTTTCCACTGCTTGAAAGCCCAAATTCAAAGCTATGGATAGTGGAAGTTTGTAATTCTCTGTTTTAGCAAACAGGTGTATTTGGATATAAAGTACTAGCTCTAAAATTTCCTGAAAATAACTCTGGTCCACAGCCCCTTCTATATGCAGGCCCTAATCTGTCTGGAGTGAACCCAACAGAAGGAATGGCGAGAGGAGCACATTTCGCTGCACAGTTTTAGAATAGGACTGAGCCTGGTGCCGGATCTTATAGGCTGCAGATTTTTTTAAATGAAGTCATCTTGTTAAGGTAGGGGAGAGAAACTTTCCTCCATTTCTCCAGAAACGAGGTAGCCATTGCCTCGGCATTTGCTTTGAAGCTTTATTCACTAGTGCTCGGGGGGAAGAGGAATTTTTATACTAGATCACTAAAATTTCTACATCCAATTTTTCTAGATCAAATACTGCCAGCATGTGGTACCTCAAAATTTAATCTAACAAAGTTCTGCATGGCCTTGTAGACAGGCTTACACAGTAGCTATACTTCTGACAAAGTTGGCCTCTGGGATCTCCTACAGTCCCCCCTTCCAAGGAAATCACACTGTCTGCTGAGCACCAAATTCCAAGGTCTTAAGGTGATCTGGGACTAAACTAAAATAGTCACCCAATTGATTGGTACCAACATGAGTATCCCATTTTTTAGTTAGAAAGATTTAACAAAACCCTTCTAATTCCGTGAAACCTTCAAATTCTTAGGGATATACTCTCAAAATGGGACTACACACTTTGGGCAAAGAAAAATGACCTTTTAGCAGCACTTCCCTCATTGACTTAGATGTCAATTTCACCATTTTAGCTAAAAGTTTTCTGGTCTGGTACCGGTACTGCTTCTGCTAAGGTACTGAGAGCAGACTTTTGTGGAATCAGAGCACCCTTCTTTGGGGTTAACTGGGGGCATGCCCTAAGAGATGAATGTCTGAGCCTCCATACTGGAAATACCAAAAGGTTCTCAAATTAAACATAAAAAAACAAGCGTACAATGATAAGACTTTGGTAGTGCCATCCTCTCAACTTGCCCTTCCCAAAATTGTGCGTTGAAGGAGGAACAAGAGTCCAAAGTGCAGTTGGAATGGGTGATGGAGGTTGCTTAAGTTCCTCCATTACGTGGGAAACAAAGTGCACAGGGCTGTACACCCCTGTCTTGCCTGGCTATAGGGTACTCTAGCCGCAACCCGAGGGTTGTGGCATAGGGCCATGAAATAGGGTTACAGCACCCGGCTCAGTACACGGCCCAGTACACGAAACGTGGGGTCGGTAGCCACCACCCCACCATACCCTGAAAGAGAGGGGGCATCATAAAGAGCCATTTCCTTAACGACTACAGCAGCATTCCTTATCTTCTTCGACCTCCTCCTCTTAGAATTTTCAAGTTAAGAGTATGCAGTCGAAGTCGAGGACGAAAAGAGGAGTCCGAGGAGAAAGAAAAAAAAAAAGCACACTTCTCCCACACTTTAATAACTTCACATCAGGCTTTGCAAGCCCAGGTAACGACACCCAAGCAATCAATGACGATGAAGGGGAGGGGGTAGGTACACTTACAGATGCCTATGACAGAGAGGGAATTATGGGTCCTATTCACCCAAGGCACAGATTAAGTGGACGATTTAGGGGCGATGCATAGGGTAACACCCAGCATTGGAAAACACCCGCCCAGGGCTGATCTATGGGTCATGGAGCTTTTCTAGCTGGCACCAGTATAACAGGAAGAGCCTTTATAATGAATTAGGTTTGGTTTGGAGGGCTCCACTGGGGACACGTTAACCATGCCTTTCACCACTGGCCTCACCAAGGGGGAGACAGGCACTGGGGACACCAGAACAAAGGTAGTCTTTTTACCTGCTCCTTCAAGTTGAGAGACCTTACTTGTCAAACCAGTCATCAGCAGTCTGCACAGAAAAGGACAATGGCCTCTTAACATCTTATGGAGTGCAGCAAATACAAGAGGTTATCCCACACGCCACTAGAACCTGAAAAGCCTGCCAACGCAGATCCAGGGGCTCCTTGGTCCCAATGCATAACCTCAAGGGACCGATCTAGGGTCAACTCTCTTCTTACGGCTCAAGGCATACACTTGTCACTGTACACGAGGCTACGACCCACAATTGGTGCCCTAGAATGATTGCGAAAAATTACTGCATGCCCCTTGCATGAATGCAAATAATTACTGTAAGCCCCTTACAAGAAGCACACACTGGATTTACAACTGGTTTACACAAAAAACAGTTTCAACATCTACCCTTTTCTTAGCAAGTACTAATCTGACTTATTTCTATAATAATCAACAGCCACCATTCACTTCCCGAAAGAAAAAGAAAATGAAAACTTTGATTTTGGGTGCAACATTACATCCATACTTCTTTTAGCAGAAAACAAAAATAAAAAGGTTTCAACATGTCTAGGGGAGAGGCTTCTCGACCACGCTCGCCAAATGTCATTAATAATTACAATATCCATTCCAGCTCAAGCTGTAAAAATAACTATTTAAAGGACAAATGCTTGTATATACTTAAGAATAAATAGCATGACCTCAGAATTAAAAAAAGAAAAAATTATTGTATAATTTATCTACAATTTAGAACTAAAATGAAAAACACTATGAAGTTAACTCAAACACTTACAGCTCAATCATAGTAACAACTTGGGAATCTTTCATTACAGGGTTATAGACGGTTGCATCACCACAAACAGCTTTTACAGTGAGGGGTTCTGTCCGTAACATGATGAAATCCCCTAACATTGGCTTCAAATGATGAATATTGTCCTAAAGCAAAAAAAAAATCATATACCAGTAAATCTAATGAACCTTCTATATCGAGAAAAAAAAGCTCACATTAAAATTGTAGACCATCTATATTTTGGCAACGAATCAGCAAAAGGCTATTTGTTGTAAAGAAAAAAAAATTTCTGTAGAGAATCAAAATGAAAAATGTATAAAGTCAATCTTATAAGTTTTAATGAATTTCACTTTCTAAATATGTAGACATAGCACAATAGTTACATAAAGAAATTATTTCAGCAAAATCAGCAATGATAAACAATATACATTAATGTACTAAAAGAAATAATTTTGAACTCACTTTTAAGGTGGCTTCATCCTTATCAAGCACCACAATTTCTTTCACCCCAGAGACATCACGAAGATACCGGAAGAATTTCAGATCCGAGCATCCAAGATCGAGAACCTTTAAAAATATGGGTTGTGTAAAATATTTTTTCTATGGTGTCCATCACGATAAATAAAACTTGAACCTAACATTTCTAAAAAGGCACATGCAACATCAAAAAAAAAAAAATACTGTACAAACAAAGTCAAGTGTTCCATAAGCAAAAGATTACAGGGCAAAAACTGTATTCTGTTCATTGACTAAGCAAAAAAATATCAGGGCAGAATTTCAAAATTATATTAAAGACGATGATTTAATATATGTATAATAAAAGTACTTGAAATATCCACAAGATAATATTCTTTATAAATATGTTCAGTATATCATTAAATTGCAATATCTTAATACATTACATCTTCAAAATTCAGCATTAAACCTTTAAAAATCATATGAATAGAAACATCCACAAGATAATATTCCTTATCAAAAATATGTACAGTATAATTATAATTTAAATTGCAATCCTTTAATAAGTGAGCCATTCAAAATTTTACCTTACACCTTTAAAAATCATAAGAACAGCTTCATTCTTGACTGAACTATATAATTTTATGCATTACAGTACTTTGGTTTCTTCTTAAAGCAGCAGTGTTCTGTAGTTGTGAGTATAGGCGTGCAATGAAAGGTTAACTCCGTAATCTACTGTACTTACAGATATTAGTCATTGTTCGCATTCATCTATTAATATAGGCTTTAATACAAAAGTACAGTAATATTCATGGATATATGAACAATCTACTGTATACAATAAGGCAATTATGCCTACCTTTGGTAAAAAGAAAATATTACATTACATCTCATTGAGGATCCTTAAAAAGTGTGCACATCATGAGTGAACAATCTGTAGCTAAAGTGAAAAACTTAAACGATTAGTAGCATGTGAGAAAACTTTTGTCAAAATTCAATGCACACACTTACTAAAGTACCAATGCCAAAGGAAGAAATAGATGTCTGCTGTTATTTTACGTCACAAAAGTGGGTGCTTGGTTACCCTGCTTACAACTTTCTTCAGTGTTGAAACTTTAATAAATGAAAAAAAAAAAAAACATTCAGTGAAGAAGGTGGTAGGGAAATAAATATCTGGATTAGTCTTCTCATAATTCAAAGGCTTTTCCATTTATGGTAAGTATTTTCTTTTGTATTTTCTATCAGGAGTCTGTCTTACATAACTGTTACATAATACCTTGACTTTAAGTGTTCTCTTTTAAAGAGAGATTGAAGAGACTGACGATATTACATAAGGAAAATTTTGAGTCCTTGTGTAATGATGGCTTTTTACGTTTCTACTGTTATGAAACTGTCCTCTATTTACTGTTATAAATTATAACTAGGAATATTATTCTTTTAATGTTTTCTTCAGGGGACTCCCCTGCATTGCTATTTATGCAAAAATGTGTAACATACTGGTTTGAAGTGCTCTTCCAAAGAGGAATTGAGGACCAATAATGTTATAAAGTAATACTTCAGAGATTGGACACCAAAGAACTAAAATAAATTGTCGACTAAACAAATTTACAAATATTTTTTGACCAAGAAATAAAAAAAAACTTGAAAGAACCTGTATGGACTTTGACAAAGGGAACAGTCAGTTTGAACATAGCCCATGTTCAGTTCAGTCCAGCAACGTAATATAGTTAAATTTTTATTACCTTTTTTTTGTGTGTGTTTATCCAAACACAACAGCAGAGATGAAATGTACATAGAGTAGGAGGAAAGAGGGAATCCTGTCTAGTTCAGCGATACATGTACGTACTGTATCAGATAGGTAAATATCTGACAAAGGAGTACCCAGCAGAGCAAGCGATTTATTAATTAATGCGTGGATTCATCTAGGAAAATTCTTCGTACAGGCAAAAATAATCCTCTTGATAAGGTTTTTCATTAAAAATTCCCAAAAGGAAATAATATTCAGTACCAAAAAAGGCAAATGCAACAAACAGAAAATCCCTGAAGGACAGCTACCCAACTGTTTTAGCACCACTAACACCACCTCTTCACCACCTTCCATTCAAAGTCATCCTCTCTCATTACTAAATATTAATTTATTCCTGATTTATTCATTTATTCTATTAATTATAACTGGTTTTTGGTATGTTTTTACTTACTCAACTATAATTTAATATTGTAAATTTTGTGTAAAATTGGCCCATAATAGGAACATCCCTGGGTGGAGAGCCAATTACATAACCATTTATTCTAATGGAGAAAGTTGATTCAGTTGCTTGAATAATTTGGTGTTCTAACAGTTTAAAGAATTAAGTTTAATCTCAAAGTTACCACAATACAAGTCTAATTTTTGAGCCCTTGTGTAAAATATACTTTTCTAGATTTTTCCTTGCTTAACATGGTTGCATTACATCAACTGCAAAGTTGAACACATTTTCCATTAAATTGAACACCACCTTATATCACAATGTCAACAGATCAAAATATCTAATAATAAACTACACACCAACAGTAATGCCCCACCTTACGTCATTAATTAATTCCACAAGATCCAACGTAATTTGATATTCGTCCTATAAAGTGACTTGCATGATCCAATCATTATATAAGAACCAGATACCTACAATAGCAATCTTCCATGTAGAGTACAGTTCTGTACTATACAGCACTTTATTACCACTTTCTCAAAATACATTCATAAGGTCGGGTAAAAGCGTAGTGGAATTTATTTTTGTATTTTATACTTAAGGATGAGTGAAAGTCAGAACTGACGTTATAATGAACAGACATAAAGAGGGGTATTACCGTTGTGCTTTTCCTAAGAAAAGTGGTAATATATATACACCGGACCTTCTATTTCCTGGACTAATTGGAGGGAAGTATCAGTCCAAGGAATTGACCTAACCAAAGGACAGTCAACTATCTGTGTTTAGTACTGTATTTGCCATTTTTTTTAATTTATACTGTATTACACGACCACTAAATTTGACAAAAAATTGTCTGAAAATTGGCCAAAGAAAGTATCGAAACTAAATTTAGAGTTTGAAATCACTAAATACAGTGTAATGTTAAAAAGTGCAAGTCAAAACTAAAGTTTAGCATTAGAAATCAGCATATGATGCTGTACAGGACCATACTAAATATTGGCAAAGAATGCAGGTCATAACATGAAACTGAAGTTAGAAATCATGAAATAATACTGAACAGTATATGTTACGAAATTATATCAACAATACTATGATAATTATATGCGAGCATTTTCTCCACACCATCAGCTTAAGATACGACAAAAAAAAAAAAAATATAATCTGTAATTGCAGTTGTTAAACTGTACCTTAAATTGATAATAGAAAATTATAAAAAGGCTTAACTGAAGCTCAGTTAACAAAAAACCATGATACAAGACTTCTTTCAATACATTTATGTAAAGTATAACCGCTTTGCTATGAGGCCGCGGATCCGCTACTCAGGCTACACGAGAGATTTGTCACCAGATATACTGTACATGCTTAATTACTGTAATAACCTACATTTCCATGTTTATTTGTTTTACTACTGATTACATAAATTTTCAAAAGTAAGCTTTATTTCCTATAGTATTTCACTCTAAACAACCGAAATATTTTTTCCATTCATTGTCTAGTGATTAAAGTATAGAAAATTTTACAGGAATTTGTTTTATATATTTTTCTATCATTTAATAAAGCACTGAGATTGTGTTAAAAAACTTTATATTCATTGAAGTGGCTATGTTATTACATAACAATTCCCCGATAAATAGCTGTCGAAAGGTATCAAATTACTAGTCAGTAATAATAGACTTTACATACGGAAATGTCAAGTACAGTACACACAAAGAGCGAGTTTTTTTTTGTTTCTTTCACAGACTTAAAACCACAAATTCCTCACCAGAATTTACGATATGGCAATGTTAATCCAATTCTTAAACTTGGGGTTCTTTAATATAATAAAGGAGTTTTGAAAAAGTTAAATCTTATTTTTGGGGAAGTACTGTGTGGTCTCAGAAAATTCTTGTTGAAGGCTAGAACAGGGAATCCAACAAGACTTAAATAGCAAAGAAATATTGTTTCCCCTGCTCTAGGGCCAAGGTATTAACGTGCGAGGCACAGACTCCATGTATATAGATGAGAACTCTCTAGTTCAGGCTCATTTGAACTTGCCATAGCACCTCAGTAGCTGAAGGTCATCTGCTTTGAGTTATATCATACACAGCAACCCAAAAAAGAACCATTGCTCCACTCCTTGCCATCGTACCTACATCACAACAAACACCCAACCACCATTCATGATCAAAGGTATTTAACAACACCACTCTAGTTTGAGGTTAGAGAGGGAGGGTTTTGGAGACCAAATAGAACCTCCCGTAAATAGGGCTTTTCCTTTGTCAAAACTCCTTTTTTGTGGTTAAAGTGCTATGTGGCCTCCAATGGCATAGTGCCAGAATACTAATATGTCCACTAGTGCTCATTCCAGGATCACTATCTGCCACCAAGCCCTACCTACAACTCCTGTGCATGTTCCAGAGAGTAAGAAGAGAAACTAACATGTCCAACTCCTACCTCACAAGGGTGACTGAAGAATACTGTCTACCTAAAGGGCCTGGTGACGAGGCCCTGAATGCACAATTACTACGCATGCATGTTGTACTGCTTGGATTTGTTTTAGGTAGTGCTTAATAAAAACCCAAAGTCCAGACAAACCCATAAAACTCTGGACGTCTTGAAATGATCTAATGGCAAAGAATGCTATTTGAGAGGCATTTTACTCATATTTGTGGTTTTTAGGGATGAAGACAGGATCAGGGATCAGCTTTTCAAAGAGGGGAGATAATCAAGATAAGGATAGCCTCTGTTGAAAAGGGCTTCTTGGTCTAGGCATTTTTAAAATGGGCTACGTTCTAAACATAAGGAGCTTTGAAAATATAATTTTAAGATGGACTCCAGACAGAAGTTGCCATTTAATGACTCAAGAACCAAGACCCCATCTCTGAATACTTTTGTTTGTGTACAAGGAGACCCAGAATCAGGACCTTGGATATTGCAATAAATTCTCTGCCTACTGCAAAGGCAGCCAAAACCTGCACTTTGTCATCAAAACCTGCTCCACAGGAGGATGACTACAAAGTCATGCCCACTAGAAAACAGGAACAAAGAATCGAGATTCACATTCTGCTAGCTCATAAACCTGCCACAATTGCAGCCATGTGTACCAGAGCTGTTCAGCATGCTACTGTGTGGATTCTCCAACTACAGTACAATCAGTCAACCAGAAAAACAAAATTGAAAGGTTAGAAACAACAGCCAAGCTTTGTTTAGCGCACAGAGTATGTCTCAATTGGTCTGCAGATGAAATCTAAGTTGCTTATCAGTGAACTGGCAAGGGGGCAAAGTTTACTCATCACCCACCAGTAACTACAGACACCTTGATATAAATTTTAACAGCAGAGTTCCAGCTAGGCTAAAATCATAATCCTATTAAAGGATGTGGGCTTGTATTCATGTAGGAATAAATCTTCAACACTTACCATAATGATAGTAATAAAAATTGAAGAAAAAATTAATAAGAAGATTAGGAATAAAAGAAATTTGCAGTTGGAAAAGCACTCAAACCCACATTTAAAGATGCTAGATCAAGGAGAGGCTTTTCAGCAAGTAAAATTGGAGGAAGGGGGCAACCTCAATAGGAAGGTTTCTACTTCCTACTAATATAAGTGCCATCAAGCATCAACACTTATGATGGGTATCAAATTTACGGCTAATACAATTCCCCTTACACCCTTCCCATCAATCTACCAATACCGTAATCCCCTCTGATCATTAGTTTCCAAAGGCTTTGGTCAGTCCTGGCCACTCTCTTCCCAATCATTTACCTTGCACTGATATATGTATATATAGTATAACACTTCATAGAACAATCAAGCCACTCAGTTATTAGTTTTGAAAGGCTTAATTCGTACATATCCCCTACCTTGGTGATAAGGCCCAAGAAAAGTAAACGACTGTCCTTGCGTAACTCATTGACAATTGGATTTTGACTAGCCATACAGTACTACATTGGATCCTTCTCTTTGGTTACGGCTCATTTTCCGTTTGCCTACACATACACAAAATAGTCTGGCCTATTCTTCACATGTTCTCCTCTGTCCTCATACATCTGACAATACTGACATTACCAAACCATTCTTCTTCACTCCAAGGGTTAACTGCTACACTGTCACTGCTCAGTGGCCACTTCCTCTTGGTAGGGGTAGAAGAGACTCTTTAGCTATGGTAAGCAGCTCCTCTAGGAGAAGGACACTCCAAAATCAAATCATTATTCTCTAGCCTTTGGTAGTGTCATAGCCTCTGTACCATGGTCTTTCATTGTCTTGGGGCAGAGTTCTCTTGCTTGAGAGAACACTCTGGCACACTTATTTTCATGTTACCGTTCTAAAAATATTCTATATTAATTGTCAATTACTTCTCTTGTAGTTTCCTTATTTCCTTTCTTTACTGGACTTTTTTCCCTATTGCAGCCCCCAGGATTATAGCATTCTGCTTTTCCAACTAGGGTTGTAGCTTACCAAGTAATAATGATAATAAATAACTAATAAATAATAATAATGAACAGAAACTAAAATTGAAGTGTTTCAAGTTACTAGCGATGACAGTTATGGAGTAATTATGGCTAAACTAATGGCATGCCAATCTGACACCCTTCCTCCCCAAATAAAGGAATGAGTGTTATTCAATGAATTATAAAAAAAGATAATTATAAAAGGTAAAAATAATTATTGTATAATTACAAAATTTGAGCCCTTATAAAATTAAGGATCATAGGAGATAAATCTATTAAATATTCTATATAACAACTAAATCGGATGAAAGCTATGCTGGTCAACGTGTATTATTTTTAAAATATTGTACAGTATATGGTAGCCTCACCTTTGAATAAGTCCCTTGGCTGTAACTTTCAATTTTTTCCTTGACCTTCTGATAACGTTGTCTATACAGTGGAGGTGTGAACACAATGGAACTTTCCGATATCTCCAATACACCAATATTTTCATCCACAAATTTCAATTTTTCTTTGGTTTCCATGGTTTTCCTGTAAAAAGAATACAATACTTGTAATTATATTAGAAGAACTAGTATTCGCCATATTAGCAAATGCAGAATAAGTAAATGTGTAAAATATGTTATTTTCCTTAGTAAAATAAATTTTTGAATATACTTACCCGGTGATCATGTAGCTGCAACTCTGTTGCCCGACAGAAAAAACCTACGGTCGGGATACGCCAGCGATCGCTATACAGGTGGGGGTGTACAACAACAGCGCCATCTGTCGAGTAGGTACTCAGGTACTTCTTGTCAACAAGAACCAATTTTCTCCTCGGTCCACTGGGTCTCTATGGGGAGGAAGGGAGGGTCCTTTAATTCATGATCACCGGGAAAGTATATTCAAAAATTTATTTTACTAAGGAAAATAACATTTTTCAATATTAATCTTACCCGGTGATCATGTAGCCGATTCACACCCAGGGGGGTGGGTGGAGACCAGCATACATGTTAACAATAGAAGCTAAGTATCCCGTATTTCATTTTAGCAGTTATTCAAAATAACAAACAAAATAAATAAGTACCTGGTAAGGAAGTCGACTTGAACAATTACTCTGCCTTTTAAGTACGTCTTCCTTACTGAGCCTAGCGATCCTCTTAGGATGCTGAGCGACTCCTAGGTGCTGAAGTATGAAGGGCTGCAACCCATACTAAAGGACCTCATCACAACCTCTAATCTCGGCGCTTCTCTAGAAAGAATTTGACCACCCGCCAAATCAACCAGGATGCGAAAGGCTTCTTAGCCTTCCGTACAACCCAAAAACAACAATTAAAAGCATTTCAAGAGAAAGATTAAAAAAGGTTATGGGATTATGGGAATGTAGTGGGTGAGCCCTCACCTACTACTGCACTCGCTGCTACGAATGGTCCCAGGGTGTAGCAGTTCTCGTAAAGAGACTGGACATCTTTAAGGTAAAATGATGCGAACACTGACTTGCTTCTCCAATAGGTTGCATCCATTACACTCTGCAGAGATCTATTCTGTTTGAAGGCCACTGAAGTAGCGACAGCTCTAACTTCATGTGTCCTTACCTTCAGCAAAGCATGGTCTTCCTCATTCAGATGAGAATGGGCTTCTCTAATCAAAAGTCTGATGTAATAAGAGACTGCGTTCTTCGACATCGGCAAAGCAGGTTTCTTAATAGAACACCATAAAGCTTCTGATTGTCCTCGTAATGGCTTTGTACGTCTTAAATAGTACTTAAGAGCTCTTACTGGGCAAAGTACTCTCTCTTGTTCGTTTCCAACCAAGCTGGACAGACTTGGAATCTCGAACGATTTGGGCCAAGGACGAGAAGGGAGCTCGTTTTTAGCCAAAAAACCAAGCTGTAAGGAACATGTAGCCGTTTCAGATGTAAATCCTATGTTCCTGCTGAAGGCGTGTATCTCACTCACTCTTTTAGCTGTTGCTAAGCAAACGAGGAAAAGTCTTCAAAGTGAGATCTTTAAAAGAGGCTGATTGAAGCGGTTCGAACCTTGCTGACATCAGGAACCTTAAAACCACGTCTAAGTTCCAACCAGGTGTGGCTAACCGACGCTCCTTTGAGGTCTCAAAAGACTTAAGGAGGTCCTGTAGATCTTTGTTGGTGGAAAGATCTAAGCCTCTGTGGCGGAAGACTGCTGCCAACATGCTTCTGTAACCTTTGATCGTAGGAGCTGATAGGGATCTTACATTCCTTAGGTGTAAAAGGAAGTCAGCTATCTGCGTTACAGAGGTACTGGTTGAGGATACTGAATTCGCCTTGCACCAGCTTCGGAAGACTTCCCATTTTGACTGGTAGACCTTGAGAGTGGATGTCCTCCTTGCTCTGGCAATCGCTCTGGCTGCCTCCTTCGAAAAGCCTCTAGCTCTTGAGAGTCTTTCGATAGTCTGAAGGCAGTCAGACGAAGAGCGTGGAGGCTTGGGTGTACCTTCTTTACGTGCGGCTGACGTAGAAGGTCCACTCTTAGAGGAAGAGTCCTGGGAACGTCTACTAGCCATTGCAGTACCTCGGTGAACCATTCTCTCGCGGGCCAGAGGGGAGCAACCAACGTCAACCTTGTCCCTTCGTGAGAGGCGAACTTCTGCAGTACCTTGTTGACAATCTTGAACGGGGGGAACGCATAAAGGTCTAGATGGGACCAATCCAGAAGAAAGGCATCTACGTGAACTGCTGCTGGGTCCGGAATCGGTGAGCAATAAATTGGGAGCCTCTTGGTCATCGAGGTAGCGAACAGATCTATGGTGGGCTGACCCCACAGGGCCCATAGTCTGTTGCAAACATTCTTGTGAAGGGTCCATTCTGTAGGGATGATCTGACCCTTCCGGCTGAGGCGGTCCGCCATGACGTTCATGTCGCCTTGAATGAACCTCGTTACAAGCGATATCTCTCGATCTCTTGACCAGGTGAGGAGGTCCCTTGCGATCTCGAACAACTTCCTCGAATGAGTCCCTCCTTGCTTGGAGATGTACGCCAAGGCTGTAGTGTTGTCGGAGTTCACCTCCACTATCTTGCCTAGAAGGAGGGACTTGAAGCTTCAAGGCCAGATGAACTGCCAGTAGCTCCTTGCAGTTGATGTGAAGTGCTCTTTGATCCGGATTCCACGTGCCCGAGCATTCCCGACCGTCCAGTGTCGCACCCCAGCCCGTGTCCGATGCGTCCGAGAAGAGAAGGTGGTCGGGGGTCTGAACAGCCAGTGGTAGACCTTCCTTGAGAAGAATGCTGTTCTTCCACCAAGTCAGTGCAGACTTCATCTCTTCGGATATAGGAACTGAAACCGCTTCTAGCGTCATGTCCTTTCTCCAGTGAGCAGCTAGGTGATACTGAAGGGGTCGGAGGTGGAGTCTCCCTAACGCGATGAACTGGTCCAGCGATGAAAGCGTCCCTATTAGACTCATCCACTGTCTGACTGAACATCGGTTCCTTTTCAGCATGCTCTGGATGCATTCTTGGGCTCGACTGATTCTGGGGGCCGACGGAAAAGCCCGAAAAGCTCGACTCTGAATCTCCATACCTAGATAGACTATAGTTTGGGATGGGACGAGTTGGGACTTTTCTATATTGACCAGGAGACCCAATTCCTTGGTCAGATCCATAGTCCATTTGAGATTCTCCAGACAGCGACGACTTGACGGAGCTCTTAAAAGCCAGTCGTCCAAATAGAGGGAGGCTCTGATGTCTGCCAAATGTAGGAATTTGGCAATATTCCTCATCAGTTTGGTAAACACTAGAGGTGCTGAGCTTAGGCCAAAGCACAGGGCTTGGAACTGGTAAACGACCTTCCCAAAGACGAACCTTAGGAAAGGTTGGGAGTCTGGATGGACGGGGACGTGAAAGTACGCGTCCTTTAGGTCTAACGAGACCATCCAGTCTTCCTTTCTGACCGATGCTAGCACCGACTTCGTCGTCTCCATGGTGAACGTCTGCTTGGTGACAAAGACATTGAGAGCACTGACGTCCAGCACCGGTCTCCACCCTCCTGTCTTCTTCGCTACTAAGAAGAGACGGTTATAGAAGCCCGGGGATTGATGGTCCCGGACTATGACTACCGCTCCCTTTTGTAGCAAGAGAGACACCTCTTGCTGTAAAGCTAGCCTCTTGTCCTCCTCTCTGTACCTGGGAGAGAGGTCGATGGGAGTAGTTGCTAGAGGGGGCTTGCGCAAGAATGGAATCCTGTACCCCTCTCCGAGCAACTTCACAGACTGAGCGTCTGCACCCCTGTTCTCCCAGGCCTGCCAGTAGTTCTTGAGCCTGGCTCCCACTGCTGTCTGGAGAGGTTGGCAGTCAGACTCTGCCTTTTGAGGACTTGGAACCCTTCTTCTTTTTGCCACGTTGACTATCGGCACGGGTACCTCCTCTGCTGGAGGTTCTGCCACGAAAGGGCGGAATGAACCTAGACGCTGGTGTGTCCATCCTAGGTCTAGGCACGGAAGGTAAAGCTGTGACTTTACGTGCGGATGACGCCACCAGGTCATGGGTATCCTTCTGGATCAACGAGGCGGCAATCCCCTTGATCAGCTCTTCAGGAAAGAGACACTTGGAAAGCGGAGCAAACATCAACTCTGACTTCTGACATGGTGTGATCCCCGCCGACAAGAAGGAGCAAAGGTGATCTCGCTTCTTAAGAACTCCAGACACGAAAGAAGCCGCAAGCTCGCCAGACCCATCCCGAATGGCTTTGTCCATGCATGACATGATGAGCATGGCAGAGTCCTTATCCGAAGGGGAGGTCTTTCTGCTTAACGCTCCCAAACACCAGTCCAGGAAGTTGAAGATCTCAAAAGCACGAAAAACTCCCTTCAAAAGATGGTCCATGTCCGAAAAGGTCCAGCAAATCTTGGAGCGTCTCATAGCCAGTCTGCGGGGAGAGTCTACCAGACTTGAGAAGTCGCCCTGGGCAGAGGCAGGAACTCCCAAGCCGAGATCTTCTCCCGTGGCATACCAGACGCTAGATTTGGAAGCAAGCTTGGTGGGGGGAAAGATGAAGGACGTCTTCCCAAGTTGCTTCTTGGCCTGCAACCACTCTCCCAGTACCCTTAAAGCTCTCTTGGAAGAGCGCGCGAGTACGAGCTTCGTAAAGGCAGGAGCTGCTGACTGCATGCCTAAAGCGAACTCAGAGGGAGGCGAGCGTGGGGCTGCAGACACAAACTGGTCCGGATACAACTCCCTAAACAGAGCAAGGACTTTCCTAAAGTCTAAGGAGGGAGGCGTAGTCTTGGGTTCGTCTATGTCGGAGTGTTGATCGTCCAAATGAGCAGCTTCGTCGTCATCAGATATTCCTTCATCCGAAAGCTGAGGAGGAAGCGGCAAAGGAGTAGAAGAAAGCTGAACGGCTGAATCCGGCAGCACGGGTGCATGCGTAGCTGCACTGGATCCAACATCATGCCGCTGCTGGTCAGTCTGAGAGCTGGCAACAACAAAAGCGGAGTGGAGGTGCGTGGTGGGGACTGCCGTGGGTTGCGGAGACTGCCGCATTGCGTCAAAACACGGCAGCTTGACAGCACCTTCCCACTGCTGATGCGGTAGCTCACGCATGTCAACGGAGGGTGCCGCATGTCGGCTAACGTCAACATGCGTCTGGCAGGGTCGACTGCGCATCGGTGGTGGAGCTCTCACAGCCGGAGTGTGGGAGCAGGCAGCCGCAGTGTCAGCTGAGCGCACAACCATGGCAGGTTGTGGGTTAACGGGAGCAGCTTCAACCTTCTCAGCACGATACTCCTGCATGAAGGAAGCTAGTAGAGTCTGCATAGACTGCAGCAAAGACCACTTAGGGTCTACAGCGGATGGTGCAGCAACAGACGGAGTTAATGCCTGCTGCGGAACAACTCTACCTCTCTTGGGAGGTGTGCAGTCTTCGGAAGACTGCGGCGAGTCCGAACTGACCCAGTGGCTACACCTGGGCCGTTGGACTCGCTCGGAAGGGACCTTGCGCTTGAGAAGTCGTGAGACCTTGGTCCAGCGTTTCTGACGAGAAACTACTTCCGCAGACGAGGAATGAATGGGCTCACTCGTCTGGTTGTGGGTGGGACGATCTCTGCAAGATACGTCCGCAACCACTGAGGGTACATCTGTACGCTGATCAAGGCCTGTCGAACCCTTTGGTCCTTCGACATTGCTTCTCCCCTGGGCTTGGGAGCTTGCAAGAGGTCCCGGACTGGGAGGACGACTGGCACGAACAGATGCACCCTCATGCGTAACACACACTTTTCACAGCACTTGCACTCACTACACTTCCCACTGCACTTTTCTCCTTCAACTCTTTGACGTCGGCTAAGAGCTGATTGCGGTCATTCGCTAATGACTCAACTCGGTCACCAAGAGCCTGAATGGCACGCAACATGTCCGCCATCGAGGGTTGCTGCGAGCTAGTAGAAGGGTCGGGTGTAACCACTACAGGGGAAGGAATAGGTTGAGGGGCATGGGGAGAGGAAAAATCAAAAGAGCGAGAAGAACTCCTCCTGATCCTATCCTTCTCTAGCCTACGTGCATTCTTAAGGAATTCTTGAAAATCGAATTCCGAAAGCCCAGCGCATTCCTCACATCGATCTTCCAATTGACAGGCTTTACCCCTACAATTGGAACAAACGGTGTGAGGATCGATAGAGGCCTTCGGAAGACGCCTAGAACAGTCCCTAGCGCTACACTGCCTGTACTTGGGGACTTGAGTAGGGTCAGACATCTTGAATCAGTCAAAGGGGGAAATCCAAAATCTATCCAAGTCGTCAACAAATAATCCAAAATCTAATCAATAAAGCTTGATAAGGTATTGATGATAACTCCTGTACAGCGAAAGCTAATAACTAGAGAGAATACATCACCAAATAGCGTGAAAATCAACTCCAGAAACAACAGCGTATCAAGTAGGTCTTGCCGGTGGCACGACAGAGAAAATTGGTTCTTGTTGACAAGAAGTACCCGAGTACCTACTCGACAGATGGCGCTGTTGTTGTACACCCCCACCTGTATAGCGATCGCTAGCGTATCCCGACCGTATGTTTTTTCTGTCGGGCAACAGAGTTGCAGCTACATGATCACCGGGTAAGATTAATATTGAAAAAAGTAAAATGGCATACATGGAAGAAAGGGAACTAATACAGTTGTTAGGAGAAAAAGTAAGAGATAAGAGAAGAACTTTTACAACTCTAGTACGAAGGTGTCCTTATCCCTCGAGCAATAACCTACAACCTGGCCATATGTTCAACCATACCATAGGAAGTGTTTGATGTATGGATAGAAACATAGGGGAATCAGTGACTATACATACTCATATAGAGCAAACAGCTCTGTATTCACTTAGAACAAAGAATACACCACTTTTAAAGCAATCCTCCAGAAAAAACAATGCGTATGTATAATGTCGTGCACAAATATGTAATATGTTCGTGTAAAATAAATTGTAAACTAGGAGTCTGTAACTACTAACAAAATATACATTATTTACTTTACTAATTGTCTGGCACATGAATAAGAGAGATAACGTCAAGTTTGTAAAATTAACTTATACAATACTGTACACAATTTAAGTCACCCGGTTTCATTACAAGCAATAAAATGACAAACTTTGAAGTATTTCTGTTTTTCATAGCAATACAAACCCGAACGGTTGGGGTTGGGAGAAGGATTGTATTGGATTGGTAACAGGAAATTAGTTGACCTAGCATATGCTGATGATGCTGTACTTATTAGCAGAACACCACAGGACTTGCAAACCTTGCTTACCAGAATGTATGAAATACTGTATCACATGAGGTGGGGCTACAGATAAATACTGTACGTAGAAGAAAAAAATTATGAGCACTGAATATACACTAAGATGAAATATCATTAGGCACTATGATCTCTAATTATTATTATTATTATTATTACTAGCCAAGCTACAACACTAGTTGGAAAAGCAAGATGCTATAAGCCCAAGGGCTCCAACAGGGAAAAATAGCCCAGTGAGGAAAGGAAATAAGGAAATAAATAAATGATGAGAATAGATTAATAATATATTCTAAAAACAGTAACAGCGTCAAAACAGAATGTCCTATATAAACTATTAACGTCAAAAACAGATATGTCATATAAACTATAAAAAGACTCTTGTCAGCCTGGTCAACATAAAAATATTTGCTCCAACTTTGAACTTTTGAAGTTCTACCGATTCAACTACCCGACTAGGAAGATCATTCCACAACTTGGTAACAGCTGGAATAAAACTTATAGAATACTGTGTAGTATTGAGCCTCATGATGGAGAAGGCCTGGCTATTAGAATTAACTGCCTGCCTAGTATTACGAACAGGATAGAATTGTCCAGGGAGATCTGAATGTAAAGGATGGTCAAAGTTATGAAAAATCTTATGCAACATGCATAATGAACTAATTGAACGACTGTGCCAAAGATTAATATCTAGATCAGGAGTAAGAAATTTAATAGACCGTAAGTTTGTTCAACTAATTAAGATGAGAATCAGCAGCTGAACACCAGACAGGAGAATAATACTCAAAACAAGGTGGAATGAAAGAATTAAAACACTTCAGAATAGATTGATCACTGAAAATCTTAAAAGACTTTCTCAAAAAGACAATTTTTTGTGCAATTGAAGAAGACACACCTAATGTGTTTCTCAAAAGTAAATTTGCTGTCGAGAATCACACCTAAAATTTCAAAGTGCCATACAAATTTAAAAACATTATCAATACCGAGATCCAGATGTTGAGGAGCCACCGTCCTTGACCTACTTACAATCATACTTTGAGTTTTGTTAGGATTTAACTTCATACCACATAATTTGCATCATGCATTAATTTTAGCTAAATCTCTATTGAGGGATTCACCAACCCCAGATCTACATTCAGGGGATGGAATTTATGCAGAGTGTAGCATCCTCTGCATATGCAACAACAGGCCGGCGTCAGACAATGCACCATCTGTAAAAAGAATAGTATATGAGAAACTGTAATTCTCTTAATTAGGGGCGGGTCTGGAGGACCCGGGCCTAACATAGGTCTAACACAAGATTAGAGCTTAACTGTACTATTCTTTAAATGGCCTAACATAGGTCTAACACAAGAAAAGAGCTTAACTGTACTATTCTGTTAAGTAGGGGCGGGTCCGGAGGACCCGGGCCTAACATAGGTCTAACACAAGATTAGACTGTAAAAAATAAATAAAAAAAATTTTTTTATTTTAATTTTTTTTTTTTTTTTTTTTTTTTTTTTTTTTTTTTTTTTTTTTTTTTTTTTTTTTAGGGGCGGGTCCGGAGGACCCGGGCCTAACATAGGTCTAACGCAAGGTTAGAGCTTAACTGTAATATTCTTACATAGGGGCGGGACCGGGGGTCCCGGGCCTAAACATAAGTCTAACTTGAAACTAAAGTATAGCCATCCATTCCGGTCAAGCCGGGAGCATAAAAAAGGATGCAATAACAAGGAATTAAGACACATAGTGTCTGATTTCCCGGGGTGGGGTAGACCCCGGGCCGGGAAATAAAGGTATATTCAATACCAATTCCTTTTTAGAGACTCCGGGGTAGTGATCTGTCATATATAATCATCATAGGAAATGTTATAAAATAATAGGGGGGAGGAACTGTAACTAAGAACTGCCAATCGAACCCGGAGGGTTTCGTATAACATAAGCCAGAATGAAAAGTGAATATAAAATAGGGTGCACCGGGATCCAACTCTGTTGACCGGTGGCCAACCAAACTAGACAGAGACTAAACCGCCGGGCCACCCGGAGGACAAAGTCCATAAACACTTAACTACCCCCTCTAAAAGGAGGGAAGGCAACGGTCCCTTAGTGGAGGGGGGGAGAAGCCTAGCCTCCCACCTAGCTAGAGGGGGAGCGTGGGGGAGGATCACGTGATACGAGGCAGCAGGGCTACCAACTGACGATCCCCAACAGACAGATCAAACGGAGTAATGGCACAAATATTCATTATAATAATAATAATAGCGTTAAATATATGAATAAACACATAGAAAATTTTTGGGCAAGGCATGCAACATAAATAATTAAATCACAAAAGACACACCTGATGGCTAAAATAACATTGCCGCCTTAGCACGGTCGGCAGCCATAGCGATACGTAAATGATATCGGCCCAAAAATTGAACCACGAGGATTCTAAACGCTAAATAATGAATATTCACAATAACAAATAATATTTGATAATAAAAATAATACACATAGTAACACCGCAAGTGAAAATTAAAAGCTCTCAAAAACAGGAGTACCAACTGTAGTGAAATCAAGCAAGATCGGTATGAACGAAGAGAATAACTCCTATAATATAAATATTAAACGATCTAGATTGCTCAAAACACAGTAAAACCCAGCTTGGTACTTAACTTAGACGGTGTCTCCTGGGAAACCGACGAAGAAGCCATAATTCACTAGAAAATATCCAAAAATCGAGAGCACAAGAAAAATGCGGGTTACTGCACAAGTTGTGCTAAACGGAGTTGGGTTCTGAGCGGATGCATTGTAGTAGTACCGAGTGAGGTTGAACGGCTCTCCTCTATTGGGGTTCTCTGTCGTGGATTAATCTAAATAGTGCGGGACCTCTGGATTATACGCCCAATTTTATACCGACACCATTAGGTGAGCGAGCTAGTTAACCTAGCACTCCTTTACATTTTTTCTCTGGTATATTTAGCAGTAAATTACCTAAGAATAAGTGCTTAAATGGAGCTTATTCACTGGGCGGCACAGGTTCGAGCCCAGAAATAGATTTTTCCTACGTCAAAATCCCTTTTCTAGGCCAAACCACATGTCATGTGTATATAGTATGAAAAGTAATGAGCCAAGAACACTACCCTGTGGAACACCGGATATCACATACCTATACTCACTATGGTGCCCATCAACAACTCCTCTTTAAGATCTACTACTTAAAAAAAATCAATAATAATGCTAAGAAACGACCCACCCACTCCCAACTGTTTGAGTTTGAAAACAAGGGCCTTATGATTAATACGGTCAAAGGCAGCACTAAAACCAAGGCCAATCATACAAACTTCCTGACCACAATCAAGGGATTTCTGTACAGCATTGGAGATTGTAAGAAGGGCATCACATGCTCCAAGGCCTTTACAAAAACCAAATTGCAAACTAGGGAGTAGATGATTACCTTCAGCAAACCTATTAAAACGTTATGCCAGAAGACGTTAAACTTTTGGAGATTGTAAGAAGGGCATCACATGCTCCAAGGCCTTTACGAAAATCAAATTGCAAACTAGGGAGTAGATGATTACCTTAAGCAAACCTATTAAATCGTTTTGCCAGAAGACGTTCAGAAACTTCTAGATAATATGGGAGTTATGGAAATTGGGCAGTAATCAGTGGGACTTGAGCTACCACAAACACATTTACATTGAGGAGTAACATTACCAATTCTCCAACAAGTACTAAAAGCTCCTCTTCTTGCAAACTTGCACAAAATAACAACTTTGGAGCTAAGAAACCTGCAGTCTTTATAAAAAACAAAGGAAAAATACCATTTGGGTTTACACCTCCATAAGCATCAAGGTCCATGAACAGAGCTTTAATCTCACGAGATCGAAAAGCTAAAATAGTTAGTTTAGCCTCAGGAAAACAGGAATGAGGAAGTTAAGTTTTTCATTACTCTGTTTACTGTCAAAAAAATCAGCCAAAAGGGTTGCCTTTTCCTTTGGACAGTGAGTGACTGAGCCATCTGGTTTAAGTAAAGGAGGAACTGTTGCATCTACACCAAAGAGTGCAGATTTAAGGGTAGACCACTATTTATGTTAGAGTTGTACCAGAAAGGGTTTCTTATGGTTAAATTGTACTCCTTTTTAGTTGAGGCCTAAACTCTGAGCAAAAGCTCGAAGCCGAGTATAGTTGTTCCAGGTCAAATCTGATCTGTTACCCTTCCAAAGATGATAGGCCTTCTGCTTCTCCAAATAAGCACGTATACAATCATCATTGAACCACGGTTTGTCCTTCACTCGGTACCTTAGCACACGAGAAGGGATACACCTATCAATTATGTTGACTAGATTCTCATTCAAAGGGACAACAGGATCTACACTACTATATAATTGTGACCAATTCAAGCACAAAAGATCATGCAAAATCCCATTCCAGTCTGCTTGGGATTTCATATAAATTTTACAAGAGTATGATATATCAGGGACAGGCTGCTCAGTCTTCACTACTAATGAAATCAAGGCATGATCAGATGTACCAACTGGAGAATCAACCTTACTAGTTATAACACCAGGGTGTCAGTGTATACGAGGTCCAAGCAATTACCAGACCTGTGAGTAGCTTCATTTATGATTTGCTCACAGCCTGATTCAGAGGCAAAGTCTACAGCTCTTAAGCCAAGGCGACCGGTAGGAGAGATAGAACTTAACCACTCCCTATGGTGAGCATTAAAATTACCAACAAAGACAAAAGAAGCCTTTCTATCATCTTCTTGTATCTTAGCCATAATGGTAAGAAGACAATCGAAGATAGAATCATCCATGTCTGGATTCCAGTAGATCGAACACAAATAAAAGTTGTTATGCCTGCCACAAACTTTAATTATATGAATCTCATGACATCCACATTGATAGCAGGACTTGTGAGAAGCAGGGTACTCGGTCCTAATATACACCACCATTCCCCTGGCCCTAGGAATGGCATCACGTTTCAACATTATCTGTTTCTTAAACCCAATTATAAGGAGCTCAGATGGGTGCCTCATATTAGAAACCAAAGTTTCTGAGCACAAAAGAATATCATACTGTCTGGACGCAACTGTAAGGTCTTGGATATTTGTATGAAGACCACAAATATTGCAATACAGAAGACTACATTGACGAAATATAGGACGTACTGGTCCCGGATTTCACTCAATGTCTCCAGACAGCATAAGAATTAATAGAAATAAAAAAATGAGACATACTTAAAAACTAGATTTACAAGAATTATAACAAAAACAATATGTACAGAATTATAAATAAAGTGATTGATTGTACCCATAGACTATAATAAAAAAATCAGGAAAAACTGGTCAACATGGAGGAGCCGATACACCATGCAAGGCTAAATAACCTCCAGGATAGCCACTTCAACTGAAGGAAGGACAGTAAGGATGGTTTCAAGAAGAAAAAGAATCAGAAAAAGGAAAAGACAACCTCTTGAAAAACCACCAGGCATCCATGGCCCTTCTCTTAAGCCTGCCCAACACAGCATTTAAAAAAAAAACAAGTGGAAGAAAAATAAAATAAGATAGAATAGTGTGCCCGAGTGTACCCTCAAGTAAGAGAACTCTAACCCAAGACAGTGGAAGACCATGGTAGAGGCTATGGCACTACCCAAGACTAGAGAACAATAGTTAATGTTTACCCGGTAACTTTGGAGTTTCCTTCTCCTAGAAAAGCTGCTTGCCATAGTTAGAGTCTCTTCTACCATTACCAAGAGGAAAGTACACTGAACAAATTGCAGTGCAATAATTAACCCCTTGGGTGAAGAAGTGTTTAGTATCTCGTTGTCAGGTGTATGAGGAAAGACTAGAATATGTAAAGAATAGTCCAGCGTCTTTAGAATTTGAGTTTAATGAAAGGCCAATCAGACAATGGCAAGATTGAGTAAGATTTGGAAATCAAATTGCCTGAAATTACATATAAAAATCAGGCAACATTAGTTTTGTGAGATCGTTAATACTGTATGGACACAAGTCGTGGTATGACAATGAAACAATGGCCGATAGATTTTGTAGATTTGATAAAGCCCTCAGAAGAATGCAAGTTAAATGGAAGGACAATATTAAAAATGAAACTATAAGAGATTACTCGAGTGCCGTATGTGGACTACTGTACATCATGGCGAGGGGCAGATTGAGACTGTTTGGGCATACTTTAAATACTTCCCAAGGGAAATTAGTTCACCTAAATTCCAACTGGGCTCCAAAAGGTATTAGAGTTGGAGGACACAGATCTATATGACTGAGGACTAAGAAGCATGAAGTAGATGATGAATGGCGAAGTATGGATTTAAAATCTAAAGATAGAGAAGACTGGCGAAATCTAACCAAGGCCCTTGTGTCAATAGGCATGGGAGGAGATGACGACGATGACGATACAAACATGTCCTTTACATAGTATATATAGCAGTGAAAGCTGGAGTACACTGTTAAAATTTATAACGAAGTGTAAACAACCGACGGGTAGTTACAAGTTAGTAGCGGGGAAAGCATCGGCACCCCCATATGTCTCACTGACAAACCACTTTGATTGCAATGGGGACTTTCTAGAGGGTTACCAATGGTAGGCAAGTATGGGTAAATTCCTTTTAAATTTGTCCATTTGTTGCAATACAATCATTTACATACTCATCCTAGGGCGGGAGGAAGTCCCTGTTCCAACTGGCTGGAAACTTATCCTGGAATGTGTATCCTCATGTACAATGTAGTAGAGTGAAAGATCCTTACAACTCTTGTACCAGTGGTATCGCAATACCAGCGGGTCCATGGCCTGTGCAAGAAAGGGTAATGGGAAGAATTACTCTTGTAACTTTAGGATGTAATGGGTTTGCCATATGTACGGCATTCATATATTGCCGGGTTTGCCTAGTTACATCACACGTCCCCTCACAAGAACCGAGAGGGCAAGACTTCTATAACATGGTATAGAACAGCTACACGTTAAGTGAGGCTTACCTGCAAACAAACTGGATCCCGCTGATAGGGTAACGGATGCTGTGCTCAAAGAGGGGAAGCCGAAGGAAAAGAAAAGGAGCGTCATTCTTACGTTCACCCCAGACTAATGCAACATAATTTATGTCCTCAATATGGAGCTAATGGTCACGTGAGAGGGGCTTGGGTAGATATACTACTTACAGTGCAACTACAATAGATCCTAGTGAGATATCTAGGAACCTGTGAGTCAAAACTTGCAGGTAGTAGGCAGTGAAGGTCATTTGAAGTTTCCAAACAAACGCTTAAAGGGCCTGTGCCACAGATTCTTTCCAAATGCTAGGGTTGTACTGATAACCCCAACATTGTGGTCTTTGACTAGTGTCCTCTTAAAGAGGAAGGTGACGAGAGCTTAACAGTGCAATTAATGACCTCACTGATCCAAACAAATTGTATTCTTGGTCACCTTATTCTTAACTCTTCCAGTACTTTGGAAGAGATATTGCATGTGGTGACGAGCTGTGCGTGTTCCCTCGAGATAACTCGCAGGACAAAAACTGATCAACATCATCAGTTACCTCTTTAAGGATAGGGATACGAAAAGAAGAGAACCTGGAATCGGGTAGAGATGGGTTCTGGGATCACTATCATTGGTTACTTCCCAGAGACGTGAAATCTGAAAGATGTAAATCTTGGGTCCGTAACCGCCAAATTTTGAGTCTTCTAAAACGAACTCGTGGACAAAGATGAAAGAAACCTGGCCCCATCCTCTTGAATAAGCGATTTCATAGGAAAGACCATGTAGTTCACCGACACTCTTAGCCGACGTCAAGGCAAGCAAAAAGACAGTCATTAGAGTGAAGTCTCTGTCATTGGCTTGACTCTGAGGTTCGTATGGTGCTCCTTTAAGGGAACGCATGTAATCTAACTTTCGACAGGGGACAAGCTTACTCAGAGCTCTATATAAACAGACATCTCTGCAGAAGAGGAAATATGAACTGAAAGACTTTACTCGAGGCTAAGCAATAGCCTTTTACGGCCAACACCAAGCAGAGTTTTTCCTCAATTTATTATGCAAGGATTCAAATATTAAGGGGAAATAATAAGCTGAAAATAATTCCATATAAATGATGAAAAAAAGGAAGATAAATTGAAGGGATAAATTATTATTATTACTTGCTAAACTACAACCTTAGTTGGAAAAGCAGGATACTATATGCCCAGGGGCCCCAACAGGGAAAATAACCCAGTGAGGAAAGGAAACAAGAAAAAAATATTTTAAGTAACAAAATTAGAATAAATATTTCCTATATAAACTATAAAATCTTCGACAAGAGAAATTAGAATAGTGTCCCCAAGTGTACCCTTAAGCAAGAGAACTAACCCAAGACAGTAGAAGATCATGGCACAGAGGCTATGGCACTACCGAAAACTAAAGAACAAAGGTTTGATTTTGGAGTGTCGTCCTCCTTAGGGGGCTGCTTACCATAGCTAAAGTCTCTTCTACCCTTACCCAGAAGAAAGTAGCCCCTGAAAAATTACAGTGCAGTAGTTAACCTCTTGAGTGGAGAAGTATTGTTTGGTAATCTCAGTATTAGGTGTATGAAGACACAGGAGAATATGTAACGAATAGGCTAGACTATCCGGTGCATCTATAGGCAAAGGGAAAGTGAACTGTAACCAGAGAGAAGGATCCAATGTCGTACTGTCTGGCCAGTAACAGGACCTCATAACTCACTAGCGGTAGTATCTCAATTTAATGTAATAAGAAAGTATAGAGGGAAATCCTATCAACGTAAAAATTACGGTAATCTTAACTAAATTAGTATACAGTAACATTAAATTAAACTTAAATGAATAGTTAAATTTTTATGGATTTAAGATTGTTGAGAGAATAATGAAATTTAGAAGTATATTTGGAGTTATATGATTTAAAAGAGTTCATTAAGGAAAGAATGTAAAGGTATAAACAAGTTTGTACAGTATTCTAAAATACAATTACCGTAATAAAACCTACAGTACAATTAGCGGTCTACTTGAAAAATTATTTGTGGAGTTAAGGGACTCCACGTATGCAGTGGTTAGTTTATTAGGGGAGCTAGAGTTCCTTAACCCAACAGCACCAATAGTAAGTTTTTTTTCCCCTCTTCATGCTGTTTTCTGTTATCTAACCCTTGCAATGACAGGGGGGCTGACTGTAACAGTACTTCCAGGAACATTTCCTTGTGCGGAACATTATAAAATGCATAATAATATAGGTCACAACCCCAATTTGTGTTGAAACTATGGTTTTCCTATAAATTTGTCCTTCAAATGATTTTGGAATTCTATTTCTATTGAAAACCAGTAGTTTTTAGATACAGGGGCCCTTCCTTGAAAAACATGTGGGGGGGTGGGGGGGGGCACAGTGAGAAAAAAAGAATTTACAGTGCGGAACACAGAAAATAAGATACTGTAAATTACATGATTAATCCTAATGGTACATTCGGATCTTCTGATCTGATTATATTAAGTGGAGTAAATCATAGATGGATAATTCACAGGTTTGAAAGGAATACAGCAATTCGAATCAGGTTAGGGGTAGAGTCTAGAAGTGGCAAAGCCCTTCCTCGTCGGGTAAGGACCCAGTGTCCTGTCACATTAGGGTAAGCTATATGGAATTTGGGCGACATAGTTAAGCTCTGGAGTAGAGGAAGCCATAGTTTCATTAATGGGTTGAGAGGAATTAATTTTACCATGAAACCTTGAACTAGCATTTTTTCTTTTCAGAGCACCTCCAGATCAGTATTCCCTGCTGAATTTGGCATCATGCGTTCATGTAACCAACAAACGCTATATAATAAATTTAGTCTGCTTTCTAACTCAATTTTTAGCTTCTTTCTATCTTTATTCCCCTGTTAACTACACAACAAAACATCAACATAAGTAGGTTGACAGTTATTATTTCCTGGCCAAAAGTCATGAGTCTGACAGCCATCTTCTCACCGCTAGGGGTTCAATCATAAAATGGTGCAACATTAGTTAGGACATTGAAACTAGCAGAATTCAATATATCTTTGCAAACACTATTTTGCATACCATATATTTATACTACTGGCTTAGTTACAGAATTTAATAAAAACACCCGCTTTGCTCTTGTCTTCACACCCCATAATCATAGGAGGTTCCTTCCACCCGGCTCTGAAAAAACTGTGAAAGGTGGTGCTTCTGTCATAAGTTACTTGTTCAAACAGAATAAAGGGCCTAACATTTTATAATCTAAACCTCTGATATTTATTTTCAAAACAGTATTGGGATAGGCAATATAATCATTGCTCTTATTTTAATGATCATCTTAATAAAGAAAGGATATGGTAGAAATGAGTTTGGTATAATTAGTATGATCATTGGAAATGGAAGCAGTCCATGTTCGAACACGTGCTAAACGCAAAACTAAACTCTCCTCTTTGTTAAATGTGTAGCCTATTCCCTCCTTTAAGTTTGTAAAATTTATAATGAATTAGCTCACAGGGCTAACGCACATAGTGAAACAGTGCGCTTACCATAATAGAAGTGAGAGTTTAATTGTGAGCGAAGGGAGCAAACGACAGAGCAAAAACCAATAATTAATTAAAGTCATAAGCTTAACTAAGCAAGGAAGTATTTGCAATACGATTAACACTGCTACAGAGGTCATAGAAAAGGGGATGGAAACCCCCTTTTTCTGTGTCCGGAAGTCCTAGCAAAAAAAGCTCAAGCGTTTGGACAGTGTTTCATTACTGTTACTAGGTTCTGATTATGTTAATTTTTTTTTCTTTATTACAATGACCGACTGAAAGCTTATAAAAATGTTTATATAATCAAACAAGGTAATTCTATACAATAGCTCCACCAGCAAGTTATAAAATCTAAATACTTTCACTAAAATGAGGGAAGTCCAAGGTTTCATTTGAAATATGCATCTAAGCGGAGCTAGGTCTAGAAGTGGTTTAAAAATCAAAATTAAATTTGACCCACTTGAAAAAAACCAAGTCCCTCTACTTCATAGCTCACTCAAATTCCTCTTCACACTCCCGCTAGATAAGGATACGGTTACTAGGTTGGGTTAGGTGGTTTGGTTTGGTTAGCTGGTGGTCCTGTTCATTGCTAACTCTACATGTGCCATAATACCTACAGTGTATTGAAACTGATTCTTTAAATCATTCCCCTCCCAAAAACCCTGGATTCCCCCAAAATTGTTAAGGTTAACAAATAGGGTAAAAACAAATAGGGTAAAAACACAGTTAAAAAGATCAAAATTATTAGTGGTAGAGCTACTGTATAGAATTACCATAAACACAATTAGACAAATACACTGCATTTTCAGGCGTTTCCATCGTAATTTATGACGACACCTAAGGTAGTCGACCCACCATAACTGGACTATAGATTTCTGCCAAGAATCCTTATCAAAAACGTTCATAACACCACAAAAAACATTACAAACCAGTCTTATCACCTATAAACCATTTATTGCACAATTATATACATAATTCAACCATACCAGGATTACCACAGGGTTAACTAGTGACCGCATCCTTATTTAGTTGGGAACTTTACCCTAACACTACAGTAACGAACCATCCCAATGTCAATCTGCCCTTTCAGAAACAAGGGCCTTTGTATATCAGCGGGCAGTTCCTCCGTGCATAAAAATGGACACCAACTAACCTAAACTTCCCCGCACTAACCCAACCTACAAGCCATGTCCTTACCTACATACCTTACAGGGCTAGGGCTACCGCCCCCTGCGACTCCCCTTACACCGTCGTATTCTTGGTCAGCCGACATCATACATACAGGAGGCCGCTATCATACATACACCCCAAAAAAAGTTTGATGTTCGGATCTGCAGACAACCGATGTATCTCAATATCCAAAAAACATTGTTTTTGGGGATTCTTTTTTTTCTTTAAGTGGTCAACTATTACTGTCAGTCCTCAGCCCCCAATATATCTACCGACAGCACAAACTACCGGTAATAATAGAAACACCATAGCTTCTACTAATAAAATGTAGAAGACTAAAATCAAAATTTTATCTCCTAAACTATCAAGAATACCACGTCTGTCTGATCTCCAACGGCGGTGTACTAGTAGATATTTACCAAGCCTAGTTAATGGGACAACCTATACACCCTTCCTGCAGTCATTTAGGATTCAGCTAGATGCGTTGCAAATGTAAAGGTAAAACGGTAATATAGCATAAAGACTTAAACAGTTACATTATTAACACAACACAATGGGCTACCAGGACAAGTATTCCTTTAATATATTACACTCAACAAGCCTTATCGTAGCATGAACGATTGGATCTTAGTCAACCCCATCTTCACATATCCACAAAATACTTACCAATTCTTCTGTGACACGTCTTTACGAATATGTAGTTCGATACAGTACTGCTAGCTTTTCTTTAACAGATGCCAATTCATCAAGTGTGTTGTTACACGGTGATGACAGAGAAGAAAGTGGGGTAATATCTCTTTAGACGTGGACGCACTCACGAGTAACGACCTGACAAGCAGTAGCAGACGTCTCTGGACTCGTAAACAATATGACTATTATGAACAGGGTTGCCAAGTTTTCTAAATGAGAAAAGGCCAACTTCTAATCAACAAAGCTTTAAAAGGCCAACCCATCAGTAAAAATGGTCAACAATATAACATTTAAGGCCAAACTTTTATTTTATGATATTGCTAACGACCAACCAATTTAAAAAAAGACAAATTTGTAGTTTTTACCTGAAAAAGGTCAATCTGACAACCCTGATCATGAATACGATAATCCAAACATTATACCTCTCAATGGGAACCGTTCCATTTAGTACATTACTCAAGTAGGTGAATATATATGCATTATTTTCAGGTGATTTATATAAAAAAAGTGTAGAAATAAGAATAATTATTATGAAAATTTTATTATAAGCCATTGCATTTATTACAATTGTTTGTGTTTTTTTTTTACAAATCTAATATTTAAGAAAACCTGATTCTGAAGAAACGTAACCAAAGTAACCTTTGTAGTTCTTCGCTTCTTATCTGCTGTTGTCTACATCATTTATGATCTACATGCTGTCTACTTCAAGATATTGCCATCTTAATTTTATGAACAAGACGCCTCTCTCTCTCTCTCTCTCTCTCTCTCTCTCTCTCTCTCTCTCTCTCTCTCTCTCTCTCTCTCTCTCTGTCGCTTTACTGTTATAAGCAAGCGGTTGTGATGCCATAAAACTAGAGTCAAGGGACAACTCTCTCTCTCTCTCTCTCTCTCTCTCTCTCTCTCTCTCTCTCTCTCTCTCTCTCTCTCTCTCTCTCTCTCATATTATAAGACCAACTGTCGCACGAAGTTGCCTTGCAGGAACATCTTTATATTTCCCCCCCCCCCCCCCCATACACTTATTTTGCAAATGGCGTCGCTGAATAGCATTTGATCTAAGTAGTCAAATCTACAACATCGCCATATTAAATAATCTAAAAAATATTTCAAATTGAAAGTTTTTTTTTTTAATTAAAGTACAAGCAGCACGTTAAGCGATCAAATATAAGTTTCCATAACATAACAGAATTCTGTCAAAATCTCCCGCCCGCTAACTACCGGAATACAACTTCCAGAAAACTGTTAAGTATTGAGCCTTACGATGGAAAAGGCGAGGCTGTTAGAGCTAACTGTGGATTGGGTAATTAACACGTAATACGCCATAGATATCTTAAGCTGCGTAATATTCTAAATACCTAAGAATGTATACGACAAACAGATCTTGTAGGTCCTGTAGGGCACAGGATTCCCCTGTTTGATAGGACCAGGAAAACCCTTATAGCAAGTAATTTAACTAGTACTCAGTACTACTTACTAGATGGTACAGTCTGAATGCAAAGGATACTTGCAATAATTATGAAAAAAAAATCCTTCGCAACATACTCAAAGAACTAACAAAATTACAGTTCTAGAGATTAATATCTAGATCAGGAATAAGAAATTTAAAAGACGGTAAGTCTTGTTCAACTAATTAAGATGAGAATAGGACCAGAGAAGTGAACATTATCCAAAGAATAGAAGAATGAGATAATTAAAACGTTTCCTCATGGCAGAATGATCACCAAAAATCCTAAAAGACTATCAATATGCAACAGACCGAATGTATTTCTCAAAAGTAAATCTGCTATCAAGAACTACGCCTGAATTTTAAATGAGTTGAGTAGCCTACAGTCAAAGAGATATCGTCAATGAAAAGATATGGGTCTTGCAATCATACTATGAGCATTGCAACCCAACCTCTTTAAACTTTCCACTTCATGGTGCAACTGCAGTATTTTCTCCTCAGCACTTATGGCTTCCCAAGTCACAGCGCCGTTCTTTATAGTGCAAATTCCATACATTCATTTAATTCACTTTGCTATATTTCCAACTAACACATCTTGAAACTATATTTTATGTCATCATGATCAGTAATTTAAGGAGACTTTATTTCCACATTTAAAGCGCTGCAACGTCTTTATTCAGGTTGTATTTATGTAATTTTTTTTTTACTTGGATAGTTAATACATCTGATGAAATCAAAAGTATACTTCTTTGTTTCATGATTAAGTATGTGTTACTTGTATCCAATTTTAAACACAAACCATTGGAAATAAAGTTTTTTTTTTTATTTATTTTTTTTTTAATTGGTATAAAGTTGGTTGCTATTTCCGTTGTCGGTGAAATATTTAGCAATTCCTCAACTGCCCAGAATAATTTCGGAGCTCCAGAAATTTCTGGCCGGCTTGTTGCCAAACCTCTAATCGGTGACTGGTCCCAGATAAGACTCTAGATTTTTCACAGACTTGTCTACAATAAGGTCATAGTTATCGTAAATTACACATAGTCCCAGACTTAGTCTTAAACAATTCGTCACCAACCAGTCTGAGCTAGTGTTTATAGTCACCGGCTTCTTGATATATTGTAGATCTGTTATTTTAAGTAAGAGCAATGGCTGAATAAGGGAGTTTTCGACCGCTTTATAGCAGAGGGAATAGTCTAACCATTCCCTATTAATAGGTGTGTTCAATACAGAATGAAACCGACAAATAATTCTAACTGATATGAATAAACTCTTATCAAATAATAAATTATATATTGATCAGATTTACCAAGTTCATCCATCAGATGATTTAGTAACCAAATAATATATTTGAACGTACAAAGGATATCTTCATCAATCATTCAGAATAATTTAGTCGTAGGATTATATAGTCATTGGTCAATTTTATAAAAATTTAATCAGCCATTATATCTTTTCTCTATTTTTCCACGCCATCTTAATTTTGTCATCACTTTTTTTTTTTTTTTTACATTTGAAAGAATTCTTTCCTTACCCTGCTCTCTCACACTATAAACTTAGACTAATATAATGTTTATGAAAAAATGTAACGATAATTTGGAAGAAATTCAATTGTAGATATAGTTTAAATATAAAATGTATAATTACAGCTGTTAAAACCGTCCTATAATTTAACTCATACTGGCAAGTCTCTCTCTCTCTCTCTCTCTCTCTCTCTCTCTCTCTCTCTCTCGTGTGTAAGTTCTCAAGCACGTGCTTTTCTGATCCTGTCTCACGCGAATTAAGTTTCATGTCATGTTTTATGATAGGAGCATATATCTTCATCGGAGCTACATCCAATAATTAAATTTAATTGTGAAATTGTCAATTCTCCAGTCAGCTTCCCATGATTTGAAATTTATTAATCAACCAGAATAATTTTACCGAGCTACCTTTTGGATACTTCCCGTAAATGTTATACCCTAACTCAGCAATTATAGAATCAAGTGTAGCAAAAAAAAAAAAAAAAAAAAAAAAAAAAACCTGGATTTTAATACTTATTTCCTCTCTCGTTGAAATTATCATCATTTGCGTCATATGTACCAATATATCTATGACATCATAGCCACGTTGGGAAAGGAGAGTTTAATGACATATTACAGTACTGATTTAGAACAGTGGGGGAATAATTACAGGAACTAGTAGAAGACTTTGAAAAGTGTTATCCGAGTAGAAAGTTGAGAGAAAATGTGAAGAGCAACATAATGAAGTTAAATTAAAATGAGTGAGATTAAGTCATGAATGTTTATATAGACGGTACAAGAATGGAAGAAGAAAAAGTGTTTAGCTAGTCTTTATGGGTAAATGTAAAGGATGATGGCAGGATGAAATGAGAGATAAGAGATAAACAGGATGTGTGCAAAGGCTGGGAAAAGGCTTGCACCTTTTATAGAAGCTTGGGTGTGTACGTATAAAGGTTTTAAACCCACCACTCAATAGAAGCAAAGTGTGGAAGTAGAAAGTGACGGGGTAAGAAAGGTTGAAGTATTTAGATAAGCTTTTTGTTCAGTATATGAAGCGTAACAAGAATTAAAAAGACGGGAAATGTGGGGATACACAGAAGTGGTTATCATAGGTGAAAGGATGGATTATAATCATTAGAGTATTTAAGGTTTGATCATGTGGAAAGACTGGATGGTGAGCAGTTGAAGAAAAGTGTTTACAAAGTAGGATAAAACAACGATTGGCTAGATGGTGCCACAAGAAAATGATACATTTTTAATCTCTGTCCCAAGAGGAGTTAAAAAAAAAATACTCAAAATAAAAAACGGTTATATAGTAAAGTTGAATGTTGGGAGCAAACATACAGTAGATTTTTCTTTTCTAAATTCAAAATTACGCACTTTGCTTTCCACAAAGGAAAGCTGCTGTTTGATTTCCGTAGACATTTTTGTTCCATTGCACCCTCGTCAGGGTTTTTCTTTTGCATATCTGCATTCATACACACAAGTACACACGTGACACGAACACATAACTTCAGTCACTCCATTGCAATCAACCTGAACTCAGAAAAAATATGTTAAAAAAAGGGCATATTATCCATAAAAATTACTTATTTCCTTTTGTATAGCCTACCAAAATCCTAGTCTATTGGATCTAAGTAAAATGTGAGATGAGGTTAAAGAGTGAAGAGTAAACCCTAAATGGGTGATTGGCAGCATTTTTCTACTACATGGCTTCGTAAAAAAAAATGACAGTTCATTATAACCTCAAAAATTGGGATTAACATTATTCTATATCTAGTGAACTTTATAAACCCTCGAAATATTGATATCGAAAGGTTTCTTTTGTATATTTTGGAGTCGTTATTTTGATTTATTGATATAAATTAACACAGAAAACAACTGATGAGTGGCAGAGTAGATTAAGAGGAGAAAATTTTGACAGACGTTGCTTAGAATTCCAAAATGTCCTGTTCAAAATTATGCATCTCATGAGTTTTACGTGAAAGAACGAATAGAACAACTTGGTGAACACCAGTTTGGCAGATGAAACGTAGCTTTATATATCCGTAGAGATTTTCAACAATCTGATAACTTGATACTTCTCGTGCATTTGGGAATAAGATTGCTTGAATTGCTCTTAACTTATTTTGTGAATATCTCACATTTTCACTTACGGAAACCGTTTTGAATAACTTCTTTGAAGAGTGGTGAATGACAATGACGTTTGTTTGAAGTTTTTTTTAACTGGGTTGTCATAAAGGCAAGAAAGCGGGATTCTCCATGGAATATATATATATATATATATATATATATATATATATATATATATATATATATATATATATATATATATATATATAAAATAGGTTACTAAAGAGTCAAGGATTTCTTGCAGTCATGTTTTTAGATTTGTAGCTGAGAGGCGGATGAGCTGGTATAACTTTTTCGAAATGATGGGAATATATTACCTTTTGCTAATAAAGTTTTCTAAATACTATCACCTGTATTACACCATGAAATAAGTTTTAAAGAAATGTCGCAGGTTAAGTATCTTCCACTAAATGTCTATTTCATACCTCGAAGAGAAAAGAATATTTAACAATGGTATTTCAAGTAATTTTTCTTCAGACATCTCAGATCTAAATAAACCACATACATTTTCAAAGTAGTAAAATAAAGATATAAACAAGGGAATAAGTTCCTTATGTATAAAATTAGATTTTAACCTGTTTTCGATTGATCATCCATCCTAAGTTTATCTAATTTGAATTAATTACCAACACAATTCTGTAAATGACAATTAGTATTTTTATAATATCACTGTATTTTAGCAAAGTTATCTATTTTGTAAATTAAAAGACTCAGAAATAGGATAGAAAAATAATATTTATTTTGACACCCGGTATTTAAAAAATAATTCCAGCAAAGGAACATATATTTAAAGGAACAAGCTTAATTAAGTGATAGTGCTATCTTGTAAAACAGTTATTATTATTACTATTATTATTATTATTATTATTATTATTATTATTATTATTATTATTATTATTATTATTATTATTATTATTATCATTATTATTATTATTATTATTATTTGCTAAGCTACAGCCCTAGATGGAAAAGCAGGATATTATAAGCCCAACAAGTAAAATAGCCCATATGGAAAGGAAACAAGGAAATAAGAGAATTAATTAACAATTAGAATGAAATATTTAAGAACAGTAACAACAATTAAAATAAGTATTTCTTATATACACTATAAAAACTTAATCAAAATAAAAGGAAGAGAAATAAGATTCTCCAGCAAGAGAACTCTAACCCAAGAAAGCGGAAGACCACGGTACAGAGGCAATGGCACTACCCATGACTAGACGACAATGATTTGATTTTTGAGTGTGCTCCTGGAAGAGCTGCCTACCATAGCTAAAGTCTCTTCGATAATTTGATTGGCTTCACACCATATTATCATCCTCAAAGGTGCATGATATAGATTTTTTTTGCCATAGAAACCACTATCAATGTTACGAAATATATGATCTATATTAAGTGTTCATTGTCATGTTATTGGGAGTGTGTGGTTTTCGGGTGTACCTCTCGGGGTAGCCCCCCTCTCACCAGGACTTGATTTCTCCCTCTCCCCTCTGCCGCTCAGCATGACAGGAAAGAATACATTTATACATATAGTCAGACATTACTCTTTATTATTATTATTATTATTATTATTATTATTATTATTATTATTATTATTATTATTATTATTACTTGGAAAAGCAGGATGCTATACGCCCAAAGGCTCCAACAGGGAATCTAGCCTAGTGAGGAAAGGAAACAAGGAAAAGTAAAATATTTTAAGAACAGTAAATGCATTAAAATATATATTTTCTATATAAACTATAACAACTTTAACAAAACAAGAGGAAGAGAAATAAAATAAAATAGTGTGCCCGAGTCTACCATCAAGCAAGAGAACTTTAACTCAAGGCAGTGAAAGACCATGGTAAAGAGGCCATGGCACTACCCAAGACTAGAGAACAATGGTTTGATTTTGGAGTGTCCTTCTCCTAGAAGAGCTGCTTACCATAGCTAAAGAGTCTCTCCTACCCTTACCAAGAGGAAAGTGGCCACTGAACAATTACATGGCAGTAGTTAACCCCTTGAGTGAGGAAGAATTGTTTGGTAATCTCAGTGTTGTCAGGTGTATGAGGACAGAGGGGAATATGTAAAGAATATGCCAGACTATTTTGTGTATGCGTAGGCAAAAGGAAAATGAGCCGTAATTAGAGAAAAAGATCCAATGTAGTACTATCTGGCCATTCAAAGGACCCCAAAACTTTCTAGCGGTAGTATTTCAACGCGTGGCTGGTACCCTGGTCAGCATATTACCTATAATAACGAACATTCCAACTGAAAGAGAGGATGATAAACTGGTTTTGTTAAAAGAAGGAAAAGAATAAAATGCTAAAACAAAATGTTTAGATAATGCATCAATCCTTTATGAAATTCTCATTCCGTTTGATCTCCTAAGTCATTTCTTATTATTTTTATTAGAACCTCTTCTATTATAGAAAATGGAATTCAAGCACACTATAAACAAAGTTCTAAGTTCAACATTCCTCCATGGTTATAGAAATCACTCGCGATGAGTATATACTTTATATATATATATATATATATATATATATATATATATATATATATATATATATATATATATATATATATATATATATATAAATTAAGTTGGCCAGGGCACCAGCCACCTGCTGAGATACTACCGCTAGTGAGTTATGGGTCCTTTGATGAGCAAGAGAGTACTGAATTGGATCCTTCTCTCTGGTTACGGTTCACTTTCCCTTTGCCTACATATACACTGAATAGTCTGGCCTATTCCTTACAGATTCTCCTCTGTCCTCATACACCTGACAACACTGAGATTACCAAACAATTCTTCCTCGCTCAAGAGGTTAACTACTGCAATGTAATTGTTCAGTGGCTACTTTCCTCTTGGTAAGGGTAAAAGAGACGCTTTAGCTATGGTAAGTAGCTCTTCTAGGAGAGGGACACTCCAAAATCAAACCATTGTTCTCTAGTCTTGGGTAGTGCCATAGCCTCTGTACCAAGGTCGTGCAGTCTTGAGTTAGAATTCTCTTGATTGAGAGTACACTCGGGCGCATTATTCTAATTTCTCTTCCTCTTGTTTTTGTTAAAGTTTTTATAGTTTATATAGGAAATATTTATTTTAATGTTGTACTGTTCTTAAAATATTTTATTTTTCTGTGTTTATCTCCTCACTGGGCTATTTTCACTGTTGGGCCTCTTAGCTTGTAGCATCCTGCTTTTCCAACTATGGTTGTAGCTCAGCAAGTAATATATATATATATATATATATATATATATATATATATATATATATATATATATATATATATATACTGTATATATATATATATATATATATATATATATATATATATATACATATACATACATACACACACACACACATATATATATATATATATATATATAAATATATATATATATATATATACATATATATATATATATATATATATATATATATATATATATATATATATATATGTGTGTGTGTGTGTGTGTGCGTGTGTATGTGAGAGACTCTTTGCGTCAATAGGCGTAGATGATATATATATATATATATATATATATATATATATATATATATATATATATTATATATATACATGCATACATATAACAAAATAACAAATGCAGCCGCTTCTAGTCCACAGCAGGACAAAGGCCTCAGACATATCCTTAATCATGACTGAGGTCTGGTCAGTTTTAATAACCACGCTGGCAAATGCGAATTGGTGATGGTGGAGTCTTTAGCCTGCTCGCTCACGGCAAACCAGCCTAATAAGAGTGGCCCTAACTAGTACAGCAAATCATGGCGACGTGGAAAGATAGTTGTCCTCAAGAATACCGACTTAGATTAAAAATTTATATTTTGAGGCGTGATATATTTTTTCTGTTTCCTCATATATGTAAATTAGCAAACAGAAAAGCAAAAAAGTCGTATTTAAATTTCAAGAAAATCTAAATAGCTATGAGCTATGCTTTACTGTAAAATAATGGAATATTCTAGTTATATTGATACATCATGCACAACCATTATTAATTTAATTTCCAATATTAAATATTTCATTGGCACTGAATAGTATTTTTGGAAATATGGTGCACTAATATGGCAAACAGAAATATTCATATGACATTAAACAATACAGTAATCACAAATACAGGATGTTCATGATATCCTGTTGCAACGAATATCTGCTTTGTATTAAGACCATACAGGCCTATTTTCTTCATACTTAAACACACACACACACACACACACACACACATATATATATATATATATATATATATATATATATATATATATATATATATATATATAAATATACATATATATATATATATATATATATATATATATATATATGTATATATAAATATATATATATATATATATATATATATATATATATATATATATATATATATATATATATATATATATATATATATATATATATATATATATATATATATATATATATATGTGTGTGTGTCTGTGTGTGTATGTGTTTAATGGTATTCATGGGAATAATTCGATTTCCAATTAACTTTTCTCATTTACACACAAAGACAAATAATATACTGTATAATCACTTTTGTGTTCTTTAGCATTTCGACATTTTGTTCTTTGGCTATTACTTTTATTGATATCAAGTTAAAAAAATAAAAAACATTCGGTAAGTCTGGTTTTTTAACTTACTGTACTACTCGTAATATTCCCTATTTACTGTATTAGACTGTTAAGATTCCCTATTTACTGTACTAGAATGTTAAAATTTCCTATTAAAAAAGGCAGAAAAAAATTTACCCTTTTTTTTATTCTATCATCCTACATTTTTCTTTTAAGACCCGAGTACTCGGTCTCGCCTAGTGTACTGTAGTAGGTTGCTTTAACGGAGATCATT